>NC_081555.1:169639965-169854703 GCF_963082655.1 Stomoxys calcitrans | reverse complement strand
CAGCAATTTTAAGTTTTCCAAGTGAAATTTCGATTTTTAATGGATTTTTGATGGAGTCACGAATTAAGGCCCATTTCCCTCTACGACGCATAGTTTAGGAGATACAGCCATTTTAAGTTTTCCAAGTGAAATTTCGATTTTTAATGGATTTTTGATAGAGTCACGAATTAAGGCCCATTTCCCTCTACGACGCATAGTTTAGGAGATACAGCCATTTTAAGTTTTCCAAGTGAAATTTCGATTTTTAATGGAATTTTGATAGAGTCACGAATTAAGGCCCATTTCCCTCTACGACGCATAGTTTAGGAGATACAGCCATTTTAAGTTTTCCAAGTGAAATTTCGATTTTTAATGGATTTTTGATGAAGTCACGAATTAAGGCCCATTTCCCTCTACGACGCATAGTTTAGGAGATACAACCATTTTAAGTTTTCCAAGTGAAATTTCCATTTTAATGGATTTTTGATGGAGTCACGAATTAAGGCCCATTTCCCTCTACGACGCATAGTTCAGGCGATGCGGCCATTTTAAGTTTTCCAAGTGAAATTTCGATTTTAATGGATTTTTGATGGAGTCACGAATTAAGGCCCATTTCCCTCTACGACGCATAGTTTAGGAGATACAGCCATTTTAAGTTTTCCAAGTGAAATTTCGATTTTTAATGGATTTTTGATGGAGTCACGAATTAAGGCCCATTTCCCTCTACGACGCATAGTTTAGGAAGATACAGCCATTTTAAGTTTTCCAAGTGAAATTTCGATTTTTAATGGATTTTTGATGGAGTCACGAATTAAGGCCCATTTCCCTCTACGACGCATAGTTTAGGAGATACAGCCATTTTAAGTTTTCCAAGTGAAATTTCGATTTTTAATGGATTTTTGATAGAGTCACGAATTAAGGCCCATTTCCTCTACGACGCATAGTTTAGGAGATACAGCCATTTAAGTTTTCCAAGTGAAATTTCGATTTTTAATGGAATTTTGATAGAGTCACGAATTAAGGCCCATTTCCCTCTACGACGCATAGTTTAGGAGATACAGCCATTTTAAGTTTTCCAAGTGAAATTTCGATTTTTAATGGATTTTTGATAGAGTCACGAATTAAGGCCCATTTCCCTCTATGGATATTTGAGGGAGTCACGAATTAAGGCCCATTTCCCTCTACGACGCATAGTTTAGGAGATACAGCCATTTTAAGTATTCTATGTGAAATTTCGATTTTTAATGGATTTTTGATAGAGTCACGAATTAAGGCCCATTTCCCTCTACGACGCATAGTTTAGGAGATACAGCCATTTCAAGTTTTCCAAGTGAAATTTCGATTTTTAATGGATTTTTGATGAAGTCACGAATTAAGGCCCATTTCCCTCTACGACGCATAGTTCAGGCGATGCGGCCATTTTAAGTTTTCCAAGTGAAATTTCGATTTTTAATGGATTTTTGATGGAGTCACGAATTAAGGCCCATTTCCCTCTACGACGCATAGTTTAGGAGATACAGCCATTTTTAAGTTTTCCAATTGAAATTTCGATTTTTAATGGATTTTTGATGGAGTCACGAATTAAGGCCCATTTCCCTCTACGACGCATAGTTTAGGAGATACAGCCATTTTAAGTTTTCCAAGTGAAATTTCGATTTTTAATGGATTTTTGATGAAGTCACGAATTAAGGCCCACTATGTCGAATTGTTTAGGAGATACAGCCATTTTAAGTTTTCCAAGTGAAATTTCGATTTTTAATGGATTTTTGATGGAGTCACGAATTAAGGCCCATTTTCCTCTACGAAGCGTAGTTTAGGATGTTCAGCCATTTTAAGTTTTCCACGTGAAATTTCGATTTTAAATGGATTTTTTGATGGAGTCACGACTTAAGGCCCATTTCCCTCTACGACGCATAGTTTAGGAGATACAGCCATTTTAAGTTTTCCAAGTGAAATTTCAATTTTTAATGGATTTTTGATGGAGTCACGAATTAAGGCCCATTTCCCTCTACGACGCATAGTTTAGGAGATACAGCCATTTTAAATTTTCCAAGTGAAATTTCGATTTTTAATGGATTTTTGATGAAGTCACGAATTAAGGCCCATTGTGTCGCATTGTTTAGGAGATACAGCCATTTTAAGTTTTCCCAGTGAAATTTGGATTTTTAATGGATTTTTGATGGAGTCACGAATTAAGGCCCATTTCCCTCTACGACGCATAGTTTAGGAGATACAGCCATTTTAAGTTTTCCAAGTGAAATTTCGATTTTTAATGGATTTTTGATGGAGTCACGAATTAAGGCCCATTTCCCTCTACGACGCATAGTTTAGGAGATACAGCCATTTTAAGTTTTCCAAGTGAAATTTCGATTTTTAATGGATTTTTGATAGAGTCACGAATTAAGGCCCATTTCCCTCTACGACGCATAGTTTAGGAGATACAGCCATTTTAAGTTTTCCAAGTGAAATTTCGATTTTTAATGGATTTTTGATGAAGTCACGAATTAAGGCCCACTATGTCGCATTGTTTAGGAGATACAGCCATTTTAAGTTTTCCAAGTGAAATTTCGATTTTAAATGGATTTTTTGATGGAGTCACGACTTAAGGCCCATTTCCCTCTACGACGCATAGTTTAGGAGATACAGCCATTTTAAGTTTTCCAAGTGAAATTTCGATTTTAATGGATTTTTGATGGAGTCACGAATTAAGGCCCATTTCCCTATACGACGCATAGTTTAGGAGATACAGCCATTTTAAGTTTTCCAAGTGAAATTTCGATTTTTAATCGATTTTTGATAGAGTCACGAATTAAGGCCCATTTCCCTCTACGACGCATAGTTAGGAGATACAGCCATTTTAAGTTTTCCAAATGAAATTTCGATTTTTAATGGATTTTTGATGAAGTCACGAATTAAGGCCCACTATGTCGCATTGTTTAGGAGATACAGCCATTTTAAGTTTTCCCAGTGAAATTTCGATTTTTAATGGATTTTTGATGGAGTCACGAATTAAGGCCCATTTCCCTCTACGACGCATAGTTTAGGAGATACAGCCATTTTAAGTTTTCCAAGTGAAATTTCGATTTTTAATGAATTTTTGATGGAGTCACAAATTAAGGCCCATTTCCCTCTACGACGCATAGTTTAGGAGATACAGCCATTTTAAGTTTTCCAAGTGAAATTTCGATTTTTAATGGATTTTTGATGGAGTCACAAATTAAGGCCCATTTCCCTCTACGACGCATAGTTTAGGAGATACAGCCATTTTAAGTTTTCCAAGTGAAATTTCGATTTTTAATGAATTTTTGATGGAGTCACAAATTAAGGCCCATTTCCCTCTACGACGCATAGTTTAGGAGATACAGCCATTTTAAGTTTTCCAAGTGAAATTTCGATTTTTAATGAATTTTTGATGGAGTCACAAATTAAGGCCCATTTCCCTCTACGACGCATAGTTTAGGAGATACAGCCATTTTAAGTTTTCCAAGTGAAATTTCGATTTTTAATGGATTTTTGATGGAGTCACAAATTAAGGCCCATTTCCCTCTACGACGCATAGTTTAGGAGATACAGCCATTTTAAGTTTTCCAAGTGAAATTTCGATTTTTAATGAATTTTTGATGGAGTCACAAATTAAGGCCCATTTCCCTCTACGAAGCATAGTTTAGGAGATACAGCCATTTTAAGTTTTCCAAGTGAATTTTCGATTTTTAATGGATTTTTGATGGAGTCACGAATTAAGTCCCATTTCCCTCTACGACGCATAGTTTAGGAGATACAGCCATTTTAAATTTTCCAAGTGAAATTTCGATTTTTAATGAATTTTTGATGGAGTCACAAATTAAGGCCCATTTCCCTCTACGACGCATAGTTTAGGAGATACAGCCATTTTAAGTTTTCCAAGTGAAATTTCGATTTTTAATGGATTTTTGATGGAGTCACAAATTAAGGCCCATTTCCCTCGACGCATAGTTTAGGAGATACAGCCATTTTAAGTTTTCCAAGTAAAATTTCGATTTTTAATGGATTTTTGATGGAGTCACAAATTAAGGCCCATTTCCCTCTACGACGCATAGTTTAGGAGATACAGCAATTTAAATTTTCCAAGTGAAATTTCGATTTTTAATGGATTTTTGATGGAGTCACAAATTAAGGCCCATTTCCCTCTACGACGCATAGTTTAGGAGATACAGCCATTTTAAGTTTTCCAAGTGAAATTTCGATTTTTAATGGATTTTTGATGGTGTCACAAATTAAGGCCCATTTCCCTCTACGACGCCTAGTTTAGGAGATACAGCCATTTTAAGTTTTCCAAGTGAAATTTCGATTTTTAATGGATTTTTGATGGAGTCACAAATTAAGGCCCATTTCCCTCTACGACGCATAGTTTAGGAGATACAGCCATTTAAGTTTTCAAGTGAAATTTCGATTTTTAATGGATTTTTGATGGAGTCACGAATTAAGCCCATTTCCCTCTACGACGCATAGTTTAGGAGATACAGCCATTTTAAGTTTTCCAATTGAAATTTCGATTTTTAATGGATTTTGATGGAGTCATGAATTAAGGCCCATTTCCTTCTACGACGCATAGTTTAGGAGATACAGCCATTTTAAGTTTTCCAAGTGAAATTTCGATTTTTAATGGATTTTTGATGGAGTCACGAATTAAGGCCCATTTCCCCTTTACGACGCATAGTTTAGGAGATACAGCCATTTTAAATTTTCCAAGTGAAATTTCGATTTTTAATGGATATTTGAGGGAGTCACGAATTAAGGCCCATTTCCCTCTACGACGCATAGTTTAGGAGATACGGCCATTTTAAGTTTTCCAGTGAAATTTCGATTTTTAATGGATTTTTGAGGGAGTCACGAATTAAGGCCCATTTCCCTCTACGACGCATAGTTTAGGAGATACAGCCATTTTAAGTTTTCCAAGTGAAATTTCGATTTTTAATGGATTTTTGATGGTGTCACAAATTAAGGCCAATTTCCCTCTACGACGCATAGTTTAGGAGATACAGCCATTTTAAGTTTTCCAAGTGAAATTTCGATTTTTAATGGATTTTTGATGAGTCACAAATTAAGGCCCATTTCCCTCTACGACGCATAGTTTAGGAGATACAGCCATTTTAAGTTTTCCAAGTGAAATTTCGATTTTTAATGGATTTTTGATGGAGTCATGAATTAAGGCCCATTTCCTTCTACGACGCATAGTTTAGGAGATACAGCCATTTTAAGTTTTCCAAGTGAAATTTCGATTTTTAATGGATTTTTGATGGAGTCACGAATTAAGGCCCATTTCCCTCTACGACGCATAGTTTAGGAGATACAGCCATTTTAAGTTTTCCAAGTGAAATTTCGATTTTTAATGGATTTTTGATAAAGTCACGAATTAAGGCCCATTTCCCTCTACGTCGCATAGTTTAGGAGATACAGCATTTTAAGTTTTCCAAGTTAAATTTCGATTTTTAATGGATTTTTGATGGAGTCACAAATTAAGGCCAATTTCCCTCTACGACGCATAGTTTAGGAGATACAGCCATTTTAAGTTTTCCAAGTGAAATTTCGATTTTTAATGGATTTTTGAGGGAGTCACGAATTAAGGCCCATTTCCCTCTACGATGCATAGTTTAGGAGATACAGCCATTTTAAGTTTTCCAAGTTAAATTTCGATTTTTAATGGATTTTTGATGGTGTCACAAATTAAGGCCCATTTCCCTCTACGACGCATAGTTTAGGAGATACAGCCATTTTAAGTTTTCCAAGTGAAATTTCGATTTTTAATGGATTTTTGATGGAGTCACAAATTAAGGCCCATTTCCCTCTACGACGCATAGTTTAGGAGATACAGCCATTTTAAGTTTTCCAAGTGAAATTTCGATTTTTAATGGATTTTTGATAAAGTCACGAATTAACGCCCATTTCCCACTACGTCGCATAGTTTAGGAGATACAGCCATTTTAAGTTTTCCAAGTGAAATTTCGATTTTTAATGGATTTTTGATGGAGTCACGAATTAAGGCCCATTTCCCTCTACGACGCATAGTTTAGGAGATACAGCCATTTTAAGTTTTCCAAGTGAAATTTCGATTTTTAATGGATTTTTGATGGAGTCACGAATTAAGGCCCATTTCCCTCTACGACGCATAGTTTAGGAGATACAGCCATTTAAGTTTTCCAAGTAAAATTTCGATTTTTAATGGATTTTTGAGGGAGTCATGACTTAAGGCCCATTTCCTCTACGACGCATAGTTTAGGAGATACAGCCATTTTAAGTTTTCCAAGTGAAATTTCGATTTTTAATGAATTTTTGATGGAGTCACGAATTAAGGCCCATTTCCCTATATGGATATTTAAGGGAGTCACGAATTAAGGCCCATTTCCTCTACGACGCATAGTTTAGGAGATACAGCCATTTTTAGTTTTCCAAGTGAAATTCCGATTTTTAATGGATTTTTGATGGAGTCACGAATTAAGGCCCATTTCCCTCTACGACGCATAGTTTAGGAGATACAGCCATTTTAAGTTTTCCAAGTGAAATTTCGATTTTAAATGGATTTTTGATGGAGTCACGAATTAAGGCCCATTTCCCTCTACGACGCATAGTTTAGGAGATACAGCCATTTTAAGTTTTCCAAGTGAAATTTCGAATTTAATGGATTTTTGAGGGAGTCACGAATTAAGGCCCATTTCCCTCTACGACGCATAGTTTAGGAGATACAGCCATTTTAAGTTTTCCAAGTGAAATTCCGATTTTTAATGGATTTTTGATGGAGTCACGAATTAAGGCCCATTTCCTCTACGACGCATAGTTTAGGAGATTCAGCCATTTTAAGTTTTCCAAGTGAAATTTCGATTTTTAATGAATTTTTGATGGAGTCACGAATTAAGGCCCATTTCCTCTACGACGCACAGTTAAGGAGATTCAGCCATTTTAAGTTTTCCAAGTGAAATTTCGATTTTTAATGGATTTTTGATGGAGTCACGAGTTAAGGCCCATTTCCCTCTACGACGCATAGTTTAGGAGATACAGCCATTTTAAGTTTTCCAAGTGAAATTTCGATTTTTAATGAATTTTTGATGGAGTCACGAATTAAGGCCCATTTCCCTCTACGACGCATAGTTTAGGAGATACAGCCACTTTAAGTTTTCCAAGTGAAATTTCGATTTTTAATGGAGTTTTGATGGAGTCACGAATTAAGGCCCATTTCCCTCTACGACGCATAGTTTAGGAGATACAGCCATTTTAAGTTTTCCAAGTGAAATTTTGATTTTTAATGGATTTTTGAGGGAGTCACGAATTAAGGCCCATTTCCCTCTACGACGCATAGTTAGGAGATACAGCCATTTTAAGTTTTCCAAGTGAAATTTCGATTTTTAATGGATTTTTGAGGGAGTCACAAATTAAGGCCCATTTCCCTCTACGACGCATAGTTTAGGAGATACAGCCATTTTAAGTTTTCCAAGTGAAATTCCGATTTTTAATGGATTTTTGAGGGAGTCACGAATTAAGGCCTATTTCCCTCTACGACGCATAGTTTAGGAGATACAGCCATTTTAAGTTTTCCAAGTGAAATTTCGATTTTTAATGGATTTTTGATGGAGTCACGAATTGAGGCGCATTTCCCTCTACGACGCATAGTTTAGGAGATACAGCCATTTTAAGTTTTCCAAGTGAAATTTCGATTTTTAATGGATTTTTGATAGAGTCACGAATTAAGGCCCATTTCCCTCTACGACGCATAGTTTAGGAGATACAGCCATTTTTAGTTTTCCAAGTAAAATTTCGATTTTTAATGGATTTTGATGAAGTCACGAATTAAGGCCCATTTCCCTCTACGACGCATAGTTTAGGAGATACAGCCATTTTAAGTTTTCCAAGTGAAATTTCGATTTTTAATGGATTTTTGATGGAGTCACGAATTAAGGCCCATTTCCCTCTACGACGCATAGTTTAGGAGATACAGCCATTTAAGTTTTCCAAGTGAAATTTCGATTTTCGATGGATATTTGGGGGAGTCACGAATTAAGGCCCATTTCCCTCTACAACGCATAGTTTAGGAGATACATCCATTTTAAGTTTTCCAAGTGAAATTTCGATTTTTAATGGATTTTTGATGGAGTCACGAATTAAGGCCCATTTCCCTCTACGACGCATAGTTTAGCAGATACAGCCATTTTAAGTTTTCCAAGTGAAATTTCGATTTTTAATGGAATTTTGATAAAGTCACGAATTAAGGCCCATTTCCCTCTACGACGCATAGTTTAGGAGATACAGCCATTTTAAGTTTTCCAAGTGAAATTTCGATTTTTAATGGATTTTTGATGAAGTCACGAATTAAGGCCCATTTCCCCTACGACGCATAGTTTAGGAGATACAACCATTTTAAGTTTTCCAAGTGAAATTTCCATTTTAATGGATTTTTGATGGAGTCACGAATTAAGGCCCATTTCCCTCTACGACGCATAGTTTAGGAGATACAGCCATTTTAAGTTTTCCAAATGAAATTTCGATTTTTAATGGATTTTTGATGGAGTCACGAATTAAGGCCCATTTCCCTCTACGACGCATAGTTTAGGAGATACAGCCATTTTAAGTTTTCCAATTGAAATTTCGATTTTTAATGGATTTTTGATGGAGTCACGAATTAAGGCCCATTTCCCTCTATGGATATTTGAGGGAGTCGTATATTAAGGCCCATTTCCCTCTACGACGCATAGTTTAGGAGATACAGCCATTTTAAGTTTTCCAAGTGAAATTTCGATTTTTAATGGATTTTTGATGGAAGCACGAATTAGGGCCCATTTCCCTCTACGACGCATAGTTTAGGAGATACAGCCATTTTAAGTTTTCCAAGTGAAATTTCGATTTTTAATGAATTTTTGATGGAGTCACGAATTAAGGCGCTTTTCCCTCTACGACGCATAGTTTAGGAGATACAGCCATTTTAAGTTTTCCAAGTGAAATTTCGATTTTTAATGGATTTTTGATGGAGTCACGAATTAAGGCCCATTTCCCTCTACGACGCATAGTTTAGGAGATACAGCCGTTTTAAGTTTTCCAGTGAAATTTCGATTTTTAATGGATTTTTGATGGAGTCATGAATTAAGGCCCATTTCTCTCTACGACGCATAGTTTAGGAGATACAGCCATTTTAAGTTTTCCAAGTGAAATTTCGATTTTTAATGGATTTTTGATAGAGTCACGAATTAAGGCCCATTTCCCTCTATGGATATTTGAGGGAGTCACGAATTAAGGCCCATTTCCCTCTACGACGCATAGTTTAGGAGATACAGCCATTTTAAGTTTTCCAAGTGAAATTTCGATTTTTAATGGATTTTTGATGGAAGCACGAATTAGGGCCCATTTCCCTCTACGACGCACAGTTTAGGAGATACAGCCATTTTAAGTTTTCCAAGTGAAATTCCGATTTTTAATGAATTTTGATGGAGATACGAATTTAGGCCCATTTCCCTCTACGACGCATAGTTTAGGAGATACAGCCATTTTAAGTTTTCCAAGTGAAATTTCGATTTTTAATGGATTTTTGATGGAGTCACGAATTAAGGCCCATTTCCCTCTACGACGCATAGTTTAGGAGATACAGCCGTTTTAAGTTTTCCAAGTGAAATTTCGATTTTTAATGGATTTTTGATGGGGTCACGAATTAAGGCCCATTTCCCTCTACGACGCATAGTTTAGGAGATACAGCCATTTTAAGTTTTCCAAGTGAAATTCCGATTTTTAATGAATTTTTGATGGAGTCACGAATTAAGGCCCATTTCCCTCTATGGATATTTGAGGGAGTCACGAATTAAGACCCATTTCCCTCTACGACGCATAGTTTAGGAGATACAGCCATTTTAAGTTTTCTAAGTGAAATTTCGATTTTTAATGGATTTTTGATAGAGTCACGAATTAAAGCCCATTTCCCTCTACGACGCATAGTTTAGGAGATACAGCCATTTCAAGTTTTCCAAGTGAAATTTCGATTTTTAATGGATTTTGATGAAGTCACGAATTAAGGCCCATTTCCCTCTACGACGCATAGTTCAGGCGATGCGGCCATTTTAAGTTTTCCAAGTGAAATTTCGATTTTTAATGGATTTTTGATGGAGTCACGAATTAAGGCCCATTTCCCTCTACGACGCATAGTTTAGGAGATACAGCCATTTTAAGTTTTTCAATTGAAATTTCGATTTTTAATGGATTTTTGATGGAGTCACGAATTAAGGCCCATTTCCCTCTATGGATATTTGAGGGAGTCGTATATTAAGGCCCATTTCCCTCTACGACGCATAGTTTAGGAGATACAGCCATTTTAAGTTTTCCAAGTGAATTTTTGATTTTTAATGGATTTTTGATGGAGTCACGAATTAAGGCCCATTTGCTCTGAAACGCATAGTTTAGGAGATACAGCCATTTTAAGTTTTCCGAGTGAAATTTCGATTTTTAATGAATTTTTGATGGAGTAACGAATTAAGGCCCATTTCCCTCTACGACGCATAGTTTAGGAGATACAACCATTTGAAGTTTTCCAAGTGAAATTTCGATTTTTAATGGATTTTTGATGGCGTCACGAATTAAGGCCCATTTCCCTCTACGACGCATAGTTTAGGAGATACAGCCATTTTAAGTTTTCCAAGTGACATTTCGATTTTTAATGGATATTTGATGGAGTCACGAATTAAGGCCCATTTCCCTCTACGACGCATAGTTTAGGAGATAGAGCCATTCTAAGTTTTCTAAATGAATTTTCGATTTTTAATGGATTTTTGAGGGAGTCACGAATTAAGGCCCATTTCCTCTACGACGCATAGTTTAGGAGATACAGCCATTTTAAGTTTTCCAAGTGAAATTCCGAATTTTAATGAATTTTTGATGGAGTCACGAATTAAGGCCCATTTCCCTCCACGACGCATAGTTTAGGAGATACAGCCATTTTAAGTTTTCCAAGTGAAATTTCGATTTTTAATGGATTTTTGATGGAGTCTCGAATTGAGGCGCATTTCCCTCTACGACGCATAGTTTAAGAGATACAGCCATTTTAAATTTTCCAAGTGAAATTTCGATTTTTAATGGATTTTTGATAGAGTCACGAATTAAGGCCCATTTCCCTCCACGACGCATAGTTTAGGAGATACAGCCATATTTAGTTTTCCAAGTCAAATTTCGATTTTTAATGGATATTTGATAGAGTCACGAATAAAGGCCCATTTCCCTCTATGGATATTTGAGGGAGTCACGAATTAAGTCCCATTTCCCTCTACGACGCATAGTTTAGGAGATACAACCATTTGAAGTTTTCCAAGTGAAATTTCGATTTTTAATGGATTTTTGATGGAGTCACGAATTAAGGCCCATTTCCCTCTACGACGCATAGTTTAGGAGATACAGCCATTTTAAGTTTTCCAAGTGAAATTTCGATTTTTAATGGATTTTTAATGGAGTCACGAATTAAGGCCCATTTCCCTCTACGACGCATAGTTTAGGAGATACAGCCATTTTAAGTTTTCCAGGTGAAATTTCGATTTTTAATGGATTTATGATGGAGTCACGAATTAAGGCCCATTTCCCTCTACGACGCATAGTTTAGGAGATACAGCCATTTTAAGTTTTCCAAGTGAAATTCCGATTTTTAATGAATTTTTGATGGAGTCACGAATTAAGGCCCATTTCCCTCTACGACGCATAGTTTAGGAGATACAGTCATTTTAAGTTTTCCAAGTGAAATTCCGATTTTTAATGGATTTTTGATGGAGTCACGAATTAAGGCCCATTTCCCTCTACGACGCATAGTTTAGGAGATACAGCCATTTTAAGTTTTCCAAGTGACATTTCGATTTTTAATGGATTTTTGATGGAGTCACGAATTAAGGCCCATTTCCCTCTACGACGCATAGTTTAGGAGATACAGCCATTTTAAGTTTTCTAAATGAATTTTCGATTTTTAATGGATATTTGATAGAGTCACGAATAAAGGCCCATTTCCCTCTATGGATATTTGAGGGAGTCACAAATTAAGTCCCATTTCCCTCTACGACGCATAGTTTAGTAGATACAGCCATTTTAAGTTTTCCAAGTGAAATTTCGATTTTTAATGGATTTTTGATGGAGTCTCGAATTAAGGCCCATTTCCCTCTACGACGCATAGTTTAGGAGATACAGCCATTTTAAGTTTTCCAAGTGAAATTTCGATTTTTAATAGATTTTTGATGGAGTCACGAATTAAGGCCCATTTCCCTCTACGACGCATAGTTTAGGAGACACAACCATTTGAAGTTTTCCAAGTGAAATTTCGATTTTTAATGGATTTTTGATGGAGTCACGAATTAAGGCCCATTTCCCTCTACGACGCATAGTTTAGGAGATACAGCCATTTTAAGTTTTCCAAGTCAAATTTCGATTTTTAATGGATTTTTGATGGAGTCACTAATTAAGGCCCATTTCCTTCTACGACGCATAGTTTAGGAGATACAGCCATTTTAAGTTTTCAAAGTGAAATTTCGATCTTTAATGGATTTTTGATGGAGTCACAAATTAAGGCCCATTTCCCTCTACGACGCATAGTTTAGGAGATACAGCCATTTTAAGTGTTTTCAAAGTGAAATTTCGATTTTTAATGGATTTTTGATGGAGTCACGAATTAAGGCCCATTTCCCTCTACGACGCATAGTTTAGGAGATACAGCCATTTTAAGTTTTCCAAGTGAGATTTCGATTTTTATTGGATTTTTGATGGAGTCACGAATTAAGGCCCATTTCCCTCTACGACGCATAGTTTAGGAGATACAGCCATTTTAAGTTTTCAAAGTGAAATTTCGATCTTTAATGGATTTTTGATGGAGTCACGAATTAAGGCCCATTTCCCTCTACGACGCATAGTTTAGGAGATACAGCCCTTTTAAGTTTTCCAAGTGAGATTTCGATTTTTATTGGATTTTTGATGGAGTCACGAATTAAGGCCCATTTCCCTCTACGACGCATAGTTTAGGAGATACAGCCATTTTAAGTTTTCAAAGTGAAATTTCGATTTTTAATGGATTTTTGATGGAGTCACGAATTAAGGCCCATTTCCCTCTACGACGCATAGTTTAGGTGATACAGCCATTTTAAGTTTTCCAATTGAAATTTCGACTTTTAATGGATTTTTGATAGAGTCACGAATTAAGGCCCATTTCCCTCCACGACGCATAGTTTAGGAGATACAGCCATTTTTAGTTTTCTAAGTCAAATTTCGATTTTTAATGGATTTTTGATGGAGTCACGAATTAGGGCCCTCTATGACGCATAGTTTAGGAGATACAGCCATTTTAAGTTTTCCAAGTGAAATTTCGATTTTTAATGGATTTTTGATGAAGTCACGAATTAAGGCCCATTTCCCTCTACGACGCATAGTTTAGGAGATACAGCCATTTTAAGTTTTCCAAGTGAAATTTCGATTTTTAATGGATTTTTGATGGAGTCACGAATTAAGGCCCATTTCCCTCTACGACGCATAGTTTAGGAGATACAGCCATTTTAAGTTTTCCAATTGAAATTTCGATTTTTATTGGATTTTTGATGGAGTCACGAATTAGAGCCCTCTACGACGCATAGTTTAGGAGATAGAGCCATTTTAAGTTTTCCAAGTGAAATTTCGATTTTTATTGGATTTTTGATGGAGTCACGAATTAAGGCCCATTTCCCTCTACGACGCATAGTTTAGGAGATACAGCCATTTTAAGTTTTCCAAGTGAAATTTCGATTTTTAATGGATTTTTGATGGAGTCACGAATTAAGGCCCATTTCCCTCTATGACGCATAGTTTAGGAGATACAGCCATTTTAAGTTTTCCAATTGAAATTTCGATTTTTACTGGATTTTTGATGGAGTCACGAATTAGGGCCCATTTCCCTCTATGACGCATAGTTTAGGAGATACAGCCATTTTAAGTTTTCCAAGTGAAATTTCGCTTTTTAATGGATTTTTGATGGAGTCACGAATTAAGGCCCATTTCCCTCTACGACGCATAGTTTAGGAGATACAGCCATTTTAAGTTTTCCAAGTGAAGTTTGAATTTTTAATGGATTTTTGGTGGAGTCATGGAAAAAGGCAAATTTCTCTCTACGACGCATAGTTTAGGAGATACAGCCATTTTAAGTTTTTCAAGTGAAATTTCGATTTTTAATGGATTTTTGATGGAGTCACGAATTAAGGCCCATTTCCCTCTATGACGCATAGTTTAGGAGATACAGCCATTTTAAGTTTTCCAATTGAAATTTCGATTTTTATTGGATTTTTGATGGAGACACGAATTAAGGCTCATTTCCCTCTATGACGAATAGTTTAGGAGATACAGCCATTTTAAGTTTTCCAAGTGAAATTTCGATTCGTAAAGAATTTTTGATGGAGTCGCGAATTAAGGCCCATTTCCCTCTACGACGCTTAGTTTAGGAGATACAGCCATTTTAAGTTTTCAAAGTGAAATTTCGATCTTTAATGGATTTTTGATGGAGTCCCGAATTAAAGCCCATTTTCCTCTAGGACGCATAGTTTAGGAGATACAGCCATTTTAAGTTTTCCAAGTGAAATTTCGATTTGTAAAGAATTTTTGATGGAGTCACGAATAAAGGCCCATTTCCTTCTACGACGCATAGTTTAGGAGATACAGCCATTTAAATTTTTCCAAGTGAAATTTTGATTTTTAATGGATTTTTGATGTAGTCACGAATTAAGGCTCATTTCCCTCTACGACGCATAGTTTAGGAGATAGAACCATTTTAAGTTTTCCAAGTGAAATTTCGACTTTTATTGGATATTTGATGGAGGCCCATTTCTCTCTACGACGCATAGTTTAGGAGATACAGCCATTTTAAGTTTTCCAAGTGAAATTTTGATTTTTTTTTGAGTCACGAATTAAGGCCCATTTTCCTCTACGACGCATAGTTTAGGAGATACAGCCATTTTAAGTTTTCAAAGTGAAATTTCGATCTTTAATGGATTTTTGATGGAGTCCCGAATTAAAGCCCATTTTCCTCTAGGACGCATAGTTTAGGAGATACAGCCATTTTAAGTTTTCCAAGTGAAATTTCGATTTGTAAAGAATTTTTGATGGAGTCACGAATAAAGGCCCATTTCCTTCTACGACGCATAGTTTAGGAGATACAGCCATTTAAATTTTTCCAAGTGAAATTTTGATTTTTAATGGATTTTTGATGTAGTCACGAATTAAGGCTCATTTCCCTCTACGACGCATAGTTTAGGAGATAGAGCCATTTTAAGTTTTCCAAGTGAAATTTCGACTTTTATTGGATATTTGATGGAGTCACGAATTAAGGCCCATTTCCCTCTACGACGCATAGTTTAGGAGATAGAGCCATTTTAAGTTTTCCAAGTGAGATTTCGATTTTTATTGGATTTTTGATGGATTCACGAATTAAGGCCCATTTCCCTCTACGACGCATAGTTTAGGAGATACAGCCATTTTGAATTTTTCAAGTGAAATTACAATTTTTAATGGATTTTTGATGGAGTCACGAATTAAGGCCCATTTCCCTCTACGACGCATAGTTTAGGAGATACTGCCATTTTGAGATTTCGAAGTGAAATTTCGATTTTTAATGGATTTTTGATGGAGTCACGAATTAAGGCCCATTTCCCTCTACGACGCATAGTTTAGGAGATACAGCCATTTTAAGTTTTCCAAGTGAAGTTTCGATTTTTAATGGATTTTTGATGGAGTCGCGAATTAAGGCCCATTTCCCTCTACGACGCATAGTTAAGGAGATACAGCCATTTTAAGTTTTCCAAGTGAAATTTCGATTTTTAATGGATTTTTGATGGAGTCACGAATTAAGGCCCATTTACCTCTACGGCGCATAGTTTAGGAGATACAGCCTTTTTAATTTTCCAAGTGAAATTTCGATTTTTAATGGATTTTTTGATGGCGTCACGAATTAAGACCCATTTCCCTCTACGACGCATAGTTTAGGAGGTATAGCCATTTTCAATTTTCCATATAAAATTTAAATTTTTATTGGATTTTTGAGGGAGTCACGAATTAAAGCCCATTTCCCTCTACGACGCATAGTTTAGGAGATACAGCCATTTTGAGTTTTCGAAGTGAAATTTCGATTTTTAATGGATTTTTGATGGAGTCACGAATTAAGGCCCATTTCCCTCTACGACGCATAGTTTAGGAGATACTGCCATTTTGAGTTTTCGAAGTGAAATTTCGATTTTTAATGGATTTTTGATGGAGTCACGAATTAAGGCCCATTTCCCTCTACGACGCATAGTTTAGGAGATACAGCCATTTTAAGTTTACCAAGTGAAGTTTCGATTTTTAATGGATTTTTGATGGAGTCACGAATTAAGGCCCATTTCCCTCTACGACGCATAGTTTAGGAGATACAGCCATTTTAAGTTTTCCAAGTGAAATTTCGATTTTTAATGGATTTTTGATGGAGTCACGAATTAAGGCCCATTTCCCTCTACGGCGCATAGTTTAGGAGATACAGCCTTTTTAATTTTCCAAGTGAAATTTCGATTTTTAATGGATTTTTTTGATGGAGTCACGAATTAAGACCCATTTCCCTCTACGACGCATAGTTTAGGAGGTATAGCCATTTTCAATTTTCCATGTGAAATTTAAATTTTTATTGGATTTTTGAGGGAGTCACGAATTAAGGCCCATTTCCCTCTACGACACATAGTTTAGAAGATTCAGGCATTTGAGTTTTCCAAGTGAAATTTCGATTTTTAATGGATTTTTGATGAAGTCACGAATTAAGGCCCATTTCCCTCTACGTCGCATAGTTTGGGAGATACAGCCATTTTAAGTTTTCCAAATGAAATGTCGACTTTTATTGGATTTTTGATGGAGTCACGGAAAAAGACCCATTTCCCTCTACGACGCATAGTTTAGGAGATTCAGCCATTTTAAGTTTTCCAAGTGAAGTTTGAATTTTTAATGGATTTTTGGTGGAGTCATGGAAAAAGGCAAATTTCTCTCTACGACGCATAGTTTAGGAGATACAGCCATTTTAAGTTTTTCAAGTGAAATTTCGATTTTTAATGGATTTTTGATGGAGTCACGAATTAAGGCCCATTTCCCTCTACGACATAGTTTAGGAGATACAGCTAAGCGAAACTAAAAAGTAGCAGAATTATTTGTTTTTGATTCAGCTTTACTTGTCTCTCAAATTGTTTTTAACTTCCCCTTAAAAGTTCACTGGATGACTGATGATAAATAACCACTTTTCAAGGAACACATCTCAAATGTAAGTGTTTCTTACATTTAACACTTTCCCATTGAGCGTGTCATTACAAAAGTTTTCAACGATTATGAACGTTCATAATCTACCCTTAGCACGCCATCCTCACGCTTAAGGAAATCGTAAATCTTAAATAGAATTTTGAAAAATCTCAATAAAATTTATTTAATTTTTATTTTTATTTATTCAAATCAACTGTGTCATGTATGCTGTATTATGCTATATCATCGTCGAAAGGTTTTCACTTTCGCACAATTTCACCATCGACTTGCCACATTGCAAATAATTTATTTTTGTTATTCAATTCGACGGTGAAGCTGAATTTTATTAATGGTGACAGTGGTGCAACTAACTTCGCGGTAACAGAGAAATTATCCTGTTTGTAGACAACATTCTGCAAGAATTCAAAAAGAACAGAATAATACCAACATTCAAAAAGGAAAATCTAGTAAAAGGAATTTCAAATTACCGCTTTAAATGGGCACGCAGTTGGTAAATTGGCCGATCTTCTGAATTCATCGAATATAGTTTGTAGAAGTTTAAACTTTAAACCGGAGCACACATTGAATCGTACATCCAACATACGTATTGAACGTTTGGATTATATGGGCTTAATGTCAATCCAAATACCTGCACTGAATGTTTTTCCCAAGTTCCGTGTTGATGTTGCTCTAACTGAAACTCCATAGTGGCTTGTTGCAATCTCAACAAATTCGCATTCTATAAACCGAATAAAATCCGCATATTTTGCACAGGTCATATTTGAGATTAGCAAATTAAATGGCCGCACATTGTCAGTCTGCAAGAAAACTATATAAACAAATACACCTCCTACGGGAAATGGGACAGGTCCCAAACCTGTCACGAGATAGGTCCTCAAGTGATAGGGACCGGTCGTACTTCTCTTCTTTTATAAAGGTTTGTCGCTCGAGGTGACGAATTGCCACCATTCTAACACCGTAGAATAGATGCTGGGACACATCGAAATGGATGAGTATACTTTGCAAGTATTTTTTAAGGGAGATAACATTAGTTGGCAAAAATATTTAACGGATAAACAATTTTTACCGATAATTATGTGACTTTTTAAAAAATAATTAAGAATCATAAGTTATGACAATTGAAACTTTTCATTCGCTGTAGGATATGTCCTGTGGCAATTAACTAATTCTCCGGTATAAGACAGGTATATTGGGGGAAATTGGCTAGACATTTCCCATAGGACTCTATATTAATGTTTAAATAAGTGTCCAGATGGATTATAACAAACAATCCGTTCCAAATTTCGGGAAAATCCTTGCAAAATTGTGAAAAATCCGTCTCCAAATTTCTGAAAAATCCTTGCAAAATTGTAAAAATATCCGTCTCTATAAGCAAATCAAAAATCAATCCCCATATTGGAAGTCGCAGAACTACACATTGTGCATAATTTTGAAAAGATCGGTTGATAAGTAAATGCTTTTGAAGAAAAAATCGAGCCAAACATACATCAGTAGATACATGTAAATATAAATCTTTTTTCTATGAAATTCAATTCATTGTCACAAGACAATCCTTCGTATCAAATTTCGTGAGGATCGATAGAAATGACCACATTATTGCAATTTCAGTCCAAATTGGATAAACAAATACATGGGAGCTACTTAGTCAATTTCTTCCAATTTCGGTAAGCTTTGCCTTAAGGTTAAACGAATTTCTGTGTCAAATTTAAAGACGATCCGATGAAGATTGCGATCTGTATTTTGTAAGCAGTTTAACATGAATAGACGTACAAACAGACGGTCATAGCTAAATCGAATCAGAAAGTGATTCTGTGTCAATCCGTACACTTATCCATGTGTCTATCTCCCTTCCTTCTAGGCATTACAAACTAATGCACTAATTTATAGTATCCTCTACTATAAATGTTGTGTAGGGTGTAATGGATCAGACAGCAAACACAAGTGGGGAATTCATTAGAAGGACCTAATGTGGAAAGATATGTGGAAATGTGGTGTTTAGAAATTGGAGAACAAGCGAACAATAGCGAAGATTTTGTAAATCTATTCTGAATTCGGTCTGTAACAGCCAACTAAGTTAGTAAGTATATAAATATTTTCTTACCTCTCTAGCTGAGCAACACATCACAATTAGTGAAGCAAATAAATATGAACCAAACATTTTACGAAGATACAACGAATTTTTTAAAAATTCTCAAATCTTTCTGTTGGTGCAATATTGACCCTATTGAAATCAGAGTGCTTCTACTTTATTCTGAATTGTCTTTATTTACTTTATGGTGTTTTGTTAAATTCCAGCTTTTAAACTAACTATTATCAGTATCGAATGATCGAATATTGTGAATGTAAATTGGGATTTTTTAAAAGGGTTTTTGTTTTAATGATGATCGTTCGATGAAGTCGTTCTAAAAATTATGCAAAACCAATTTATTAAATATTAGCGTCACATCTATCACAACGACATGGCTATTATTTAGTACGGCATTATGTTATGCGTTTTAGGCTTGTAAATAACAAAGATCATACTCCGAATGTGGCAATTGTGATTCATATTGCATTGTTTTTACCAAAGTGGTAGAAAAATACCATTAATTTTCAACAGGGTTGAAATTTGGATACCTGCCACCACAGTTATATATTCAAGGGCTGCACAAGCAGAATTGAATAAACCCATGGCAGCATGCCATTGTCCTCTAAGGAAATGTCGTACAAATAAACTAACAAATACAGCCCATACTGCATACCACACGCGCAAATACTAGCCCAAGAGCGGCATGGCGTGCAATAACAAAGGCATGTAGGTGACTATCGTCTCAAGCAGTAATAATAGAAAATAAAAACAAAATACTATGCCGTGAAGGGTGATTAGTTACCACGGCTATTTCATATTCGAGTGAGCTCTGCAAAGACACGGTTGCATTAAAGTGAGAAATAGGGAGTACATATTTCAAAAACTACTTAAATGGGGTTTATATATTTAAGAGAATTTCTAAGTGAAATATAAAATGGTTTTATTCTCATATTGACCCAATGAAATCCAATTTTCTCGATAAGTGTTAAAACAATATATTTTTATACCCACCACCGAAAGATGGGGGCCATTCCGCCATTCCGTTTGCAACACATTCCGTTTGCAACACATCGAAGTATCCACTTCCGTCCATATAAAGTATATATATTCTTGATCAGCGTAAAAATCTAAGACGATCTAGACATGTCCGTCCGTCTCTCTGTTGAAATCACGCTACAGTCTTCAAAAATAGAGATATTGAGCTGAAACTTTGCACAGATTCATTTTTTGTCCATAAGTAGGTTAAGTTTGAAGGTGGGCTATATCGGACTATATCTTGATATAGCCCCCATATAGACCGATCGGCCGATTTAGGGTCTTAGACCCATAAAAGCCACATTTATTATCCGATTTTGCTGAAATTTGGGGCGGTGAGTTGTGTTAGGCTCTTCGACATCCTTCTTCAATTTGGCCCAGATCGGTCCAGATTTGGGTATAGCTGTCATATAGACGATTCTCCGGATTAGGGTCTTAGGCCCATAAAAGCCACATTTATTATCCGATTTTGCTGAAATTTGGGAAAGTGAGTTGTGTTAGGCCCTTCGACATCCTTCTTCAATTTGGCCTAGACCGGTCCAGATTTGGGTATAGCTGCCATATACACCGATACTCCGATTTAGGGTCTTAGGCCCATAAAAGCCACATTTATTATCCGTTTTTGCTGAAATTTGGGACAGTGAGTTGCCCTAGGCCCTTCCACATCTTTTTTTTAATTTGGCTCTGATCGCTTCAGATTTGGATATAGCTGCCATATAGACCGATCTCTTGATTTATGGTTTTGGGCCCATTAAAGGCGCATTTGTCGCCGAAATTTGGAACAGTGAGTTAAGTTTAGTCCCTTGACATACATCTTCAACATGGCACAGATCGGTAAAGATTTTGATATAGCGGCCATATAGACCGATCTCTCGGTTTTAGGTTTTGGGGCCATAAAAGGCGCATTTATTTTCCGATGTCGCTGAAACTTGAGACAGTGAGTTGTGTTAGTCTCTTCGACGTCATTCTTTAATTTGGCCCAGATCGGTCCAGATTTGTATATAGCTGCCATATAGACCGATCTCTCGATTTAAGGTTTTGGGCCCATAAAAGGTGGGCCCAAAATTCGATTTCGCCCAAATTTGGGACAGTGAGTTGTGTAAGGCTCTTCGACATTTTTCTGCAACTTGGCCTAAATCGGTCCAGATTTTGATATAGCTGAAATGTAGATCAATATCTCGATTTAAAGTCTTGGCCCCATAAAAGGCGCATTTATAATCAGATATCACTAAAATTTGACACAGAGGCTTATGTTGGGCCTTGCGACATCCGTGTCGTAGATGGTTCAGATCGGTTTATTTTTCAATATAGCTACTAAAAAGACCAATATTTTGTTATACACAATTGACCAATGACTTGTTCTTATTGGTATTTGGTCCAAATCGGAACATATTTCGATATAACTGCTATGGGACATAAGGTATGTAAATTTCACCAGATTTTGATGAAAGGTGGTTTACATGTATACCCGAGGTGTTGGGTATCCAAAGTTCGGCCCGGCCGAACTTGAGCCAAGTTCCAAAAAAAAAAATGATAATTGAACAGTCATCTATGAAATAAAAGAAGAATTCACATTCATGTCCGCTAGTGAATAGGAAATTAATTAACAAATAGCAACTTTATATTGACGTTTTAGTCCTTTGGCTCGTTTTCATTGCTACACACATATGTGCACACATATGACGATGTCAAATCAAACACCTCATGCTATATTTTGTAAAGATTGGACTAAAACTGTGGCTTCTACAGGCTTAAAAGTCCATATTAGACGAAAGACGTATATGTCAGCTATTTCTAGATCTGGACCGATGTGGACGAAATTTGGAACACATATGGAAACGTCAAATAAACCACTTCTTACCAAATTTTGTAAAGATCGGACCAAAACTGTGGCTTCTACAGGCTTAAAAGGCCATATAGGATGAAAGATGTATATGGGAGCTATATCTTAATCTGAACCGATATTTTAGATTTCGTCCTTGGACGAAAAACGAGACTTGTGCAAAATTCCACCACAATCGAACAACAAATGCGACCTGTACCTTGATCACAAGAATACATGGACAGATAGACGGACATAGGAAGTGATTCTAAGCCGATCAGTATATTTATATACCACAGTGGTGGTGTAGGGTGTAAAAATGCGTGGTCAATGATTTGCGCCGCCATAAAATGCTGTTGAAGCGTTCAATAACCATGCTTCGGAGGCGTCTCAATTGGAGTGGAAGAGTGCTTCGATAAATGGTTTGAGCGTTCTCAAAAGTATATAAATCATGATGGAGGATACTGGTTGGATACTGGTAGGATACTACTTGAAAGGAATAAAACCATTTGTGATGATAAAAATTTGCATTTTCATTACTATGCCGGAAATTTATTATTGTATGTTAGCTGTCATTACGTGTATGTTGTATTATGCTATTTGCCTATCTAAGGGTTTTCACTTTGGCACAATTTCACTATCGATTTGCCACATTGCAAATAATTTATTTCTGTCATACAATTCGACGGTGAAGCTCAAACTCATTAATGGTGCCAATGCTGGAACTAAATTCTCGGTAACAGAGAAATTATCCTGTTTGTAGACAACATTCTGTAAGAATTCAAAAAGAACAGAATAATACCAACATTCAAATAATTAAATCTAGTAAAAGCAATTTCAAATCACCGCCTTAAATGGGCACGCAGTTGGTAAATTGGACGATCTCTTTAATTCATCGAACATTGTTTGTAGAAGTTTATGCGATGTCATAAACTTTAAACTGGAGCACACATTTAGTCGTACATCCATCATACGTATTGAACGTTTGGATTTCATGGGCTTAATGTCAACCCAAACTCGGGCACTCAATGTTTTTCCCAAGTTCCGTGTTGGTGCCCCTCTTACTGAGATTCCATAATGGCTTGTTGCAAACTCAACAAATTCGCATTCTATAAATCGAACAAAATCCGCATATTTTCCACAGGTCATATTTGAGATTACCAGATTAAATGGCCGCACTTCTTCATTCTGCAAAAAAGAATATAAATAAATACTCATATGTTGCTTTCGAACCAAATATCGGGAAAATCCTTGCAAAATTGTAACAAGTTCAACTCTATAAGCGAAAATCAAAAATCCATATACAAGTTAATGGCGCACCACCCAACCGATATTATTGCTCCCACACTATATTTCGTGTGCACATGCTCTGCGATTCTTAGTATGAGAGCAGTGCAAATACGTAGTGGTGAGTCTCACACTCACACAGCTCTACAATACAAATAAGCCGGTGTGAGTGTGCAACTCACCACTCCGCATTTGCACTGCTCTCATGCTTTGAATCGCAGAACATGTGCAGACCAAATATAGTGTGCGAGCAATGATATCGGTTAGGTTGCACGCCATCACTTACACATTGGAAGTCACAGAAGTACACATTGTGTAAAATTTTGAGAATAAATGTGCTTGCAAAGGCTGTTGAAGTAAAAAAATTTGGCGTAACGTATATGAAATTCACCATTAGTCTGAAGAGTCACTAGGCAGTCAAATCGATTAAGTTGTACAAGCCTACATCACAATATTGGTGAAATTCTTTATTCCAGCGAAATTACTTTCGATGCCATTATATATGGAACTCGATTTCTTTTGCATGGACTATTTGTGAAGCGTCCCTTTTGAAAAAATCCTTTAAATCGTATTTTGCTGTAAACAAAGCATTTTCCTCCTAAAATAAATTTTTCGCTCCGGCAATCTTTTTTTTCGCTCCGCACCCGCTCCTTAACATTTAAATTGACTTTTTTATATTTCAATTTTCTTCTTATACACACCGCGCCCTATGTTATATTAAATTTATCATTACGTTTACAGCATCAGGCAATATTCAACTCCGATTATATGTATTCTTGATCGCCGTTTATATGGGACTATATTCTTATAAAGCCCCCCTATAAAATGATCTTCTGAATTGATTTCTAAGTCTCTGGAGGGCGTAATTCTCATTCGGCTTGGCAGAAATTTTGCAAACCGGTTTCTTCTATGACCTCCAACTATCTGTACAATATAATTCCAATCGGTCCATGTCCCTATAAGTCTCCCATAAAACCGATCTCCCGATTGTACTTCTTGAGCCCCTATGGGGGGCGCAATTCTTACCCGAATTAGCATAATTTCTCCTACGACCTTCAACTCCCGAATAATCCGACATCCCGATTTTACTTCCCAAGCCTTTTCATGGCTTTGTAAGTACAACCTATAACCTCCAACATCCATGCCAAGTCTCGTTTGAATCCGTCTCTATTGCTCCCATATAAACAGATCATCGGATTTTACTTACATAAACATATCCGGAAGCAATTTCCTATTAAAAATAGAACAAGTAAAAAGGCATTAAGTTCGGCCGAACTTTGGATATCCACCACCTCGGGTTTATGTGTAAACCCCTTTTCCTCACAATTCAGTGAAAATTGGATAACTTAAGCACCCAAATTCGGCACGGACATTGAGTGGTCTAATATATATGTCACTATTCAATTTTGTAGAACAAAATATTGGTCCTTTTGGCAGATATATCCAATTATAAACCAATCTGAACCATATTAAGGTCAGATAACGTAAGGCTCAGAAAAACTCACAGTTTCAAATTTCAGCGAAATCGGGTAATAAATAAAGCTTTTATGGGCTTCAGTCCCCTTATTGGCAGATCGGTCTATATGGCAGCTATATATAAATGTGATCCGATCTAAACCATATTTAGGTAGGATGTTAGGAGGTCTTAACCTACCCACTGTTTCAAATTTCAGCGAAATTGGGTAATATAAAAAGCTTTAATTGGCTTCAGACTCCACAAATGCAACCTTAAATCGAGAGATCGGTCTATATGTCAGCTGTATCCAAATCTGGACCGATCTGAGTCAAATTGCAGAAAGATGTTGAAGAGCTTAACGCAACTCACTGTCCCAGATTTCGGAGAAATCAGACAATAAATGCTCCTTTTATGGCCCCAAAACCTTAAATCGAGAGATCAGTCTATATGACAGCTATATGCAAATCTGGACCGAACTGTAGCATATTGCAGAAAGATGTTTAAGAACTTAACACAACTGTCCCAAATTTTGACGACATCGGACATAAAATGAGCCTTTTATGGCCCCAAAACCTTAAATAGAGACATCGGCCTATATGGCAGCTATATCAAGATCTAGACCGATCTGAGCCAAATTAAAGAAGGACGTCGAAGGGCTTAACACAACTCACTGTCCCAAATTTCGACGAAATCGGATAATAAATGTGGCTTTTATGTGCCTAAGACCCTAAATCGGAGGATCGGTCTATATGGCAGCTATATCCAAATCTGATCCTATTTAAGTCAAATTGAGAAAGAATGTTGAAGGGCCTAACACAACTCCTTGTCCAAAATTTCAGCAAAATCGGATAATAAATGTGGCTTTTATATGCCTAATACCCTAAATCGGAGGATCGGTCTATATGGCAGCTATATCCAAATATGAACTGATTTGAACAGACGGACGGACATGGCTAGATCGTTTTAGATTTTTATGCTGATCAAGAATATATATACTTTAAAGGGTCGGAAATGGATATTTCGATGTGTTGCAAACGGAATGACAAAATGAATATATCCCCATCCTTCGGTGGTGGGTGTGTTAGTACTTGTCCAAAGACACAAATTTGTAGCAAAGATATTAAAGGCGTTTTGTTTTTTGCGTGTAACACAAATGGGGGTACCAATAGAAAGACCTAATGTAAAAAGACATCTCGAAATTTGGTGTTTAGAAATTGGAGTAGAAGCGAATAAGATCGAGGTACTTGCAAATATATTCTAAATTCGGTCTATAACAGCCACTAAATTTAGTTAGTACATAAATATTTGCTTACCTGTCTAGCTGACGAACACATCAAAATTAGTGAAACAAATAAATATAAACCAAACATTTTACAAAGATACGATTTGCTTAAAATTTTTCAAATCTTTCTGGTGTGGCAATATAAAAGCTATTCGAATAAGAGTGCTTCTACTTCATTAAGAGTTGTCTTTATTTAGTTGATGTTGTTTTGTTATATTCCAGCTATTAAATCTAAATACTATGATTATCGATTGTTGTAAATGGTATATGGACTAATTGCTCGATGGGCTCAGTCCAAAAATTATGTAAAATAATTTAATCTAATCGTTTCATCTATCACTTCGACATGGCTAGTATTAAGTATGGAATTATGTTATGCTTGTTGGGATTGTACATAATAAAGGCCATACTCCGCGTATGGCAATTGTGATTCATATTGGATGGTGTGTACGAAAGCAGTCCCAAAATAATGACAAAACAAGTAAAAAAGGGTTAAGCTTGGGAACCCACCACCATGGATTGTGCTCAAAATGTACACAAACCTTAAGTTGAAGGATATAATTTTACTTTATGTACCGAATTTATGTCAAACCAGGCAAACATTTTAGCTTCTAGGAACTGTAGGAGGCTAATCGGGAAACGGGTTTGTATAATTGGAAGACTATGTGCGAAATTTCATAACAATAAGATATTGATTGTAGCTTCTAGGCGCTCTAGAAGTCAAGTCGAAGGACAAATATATAGGGGAGGTGTGTTAAAATCTGAACAGATATGGTCCATTTGCCGTCCCCAATGACCTACCTCAATAAGAAGTATATGTGCAAAATTTCAACAGATATCTATATTCGTTCGACCGCTATCGCGATTTCCACAGTCGATCGGACGGACATCACTAGATCGACTTAGAATGTCAAGACGATCAAAAATACATGTATACTTTGCAGGTCCCAGATTAATATTTCGATGTGTCAGACACGTTATGAAAAATTAATGTACCCCCCATTCTATGGTGATGGGTATAAAAACTAGGATAGATAAAAGCATTAAGTTGGGCCAAATCCCGAGCGAAATTTAAGCGCAAATATTTATGGGTCGTGTACAACAATTTGAAATTTAAGCGAGGTCGGTTAGTAAAAACACTGCTAGAAATATGCGTTGCATAGTCATGGTGTAAGTATCGCATAGGTGTTGTTGAAAATATTGACAACGTGTGAGGATGATTTTGTGAACGCGAATTTTTCTTTTCATGCACCGACCGTTATGAATATCATTATCAAAAAGTCAAATCGGGAGATCAGATTATATGGGAGCTATATCATGTTATTGGCCGATTTGCATTCACAACGTTAAATCGGGAAATGGTTTCATATGGCAGCTACTATGAGCAACAAAAGTGAGTCAACGCCCATTGAGATTTAGTTTACTGAAAGATTACGGGAAGAATGTTGATGACACATACAAACATTTACTTTTTATACCCTACACCTCCACTGTAGTAAAGGGTAATATATTTGAAACAATTTTTCCCGAAGGTGGTATTTTTGGGGATTTTTGTAAAAAAAAAAAAATTCACAAAAATCCCCAAAAATCGAGAGATGTGTTCGTCAGCTAGACAGGTAAGAAAATATTTATGTACTAACTAAATTTAGTGGCTGTTATAGACCGAATTTAGAATATATTTGCAAGAACCTCGACACTAAATTTCGAGATATCTTTCTACATTAGGTCTTTCTATTGGTTCCCCCATTTGTGTTACACGCAAAAAACAAAACGCCTTAAATAACTTTTTGTAAAAAAAATTCGGTCAGAATGGGGTCCATTACCGATCCTATGAAGTATATATTCTTGATCGTCGTTAAACTCTAAGACGATCTAGCCATATCGGTCCGTCTGTCTTTTGAAATCACGCTGCAGTTTTAAAAAATAGAGATATTGAGCTGAAACTTTGCACACATTTTTTTTTTCTCTAGATTCTTTTTGTTTGCAGGTTTAGTTCGAGAATGACCTATATCGGACTCTTGATATAGCCCCCATATAGACCAATACGCCGATTGAAGGTCTTAGGCCCATAAAAGCCACATTTATTATGTTAGTCCAGTCGCCGTCCCTCTTCAATTTTTCTTCGATGGGTCCAGATATAGCTGACATATAGACCGATCTCTCGATTCAAAGTCTTGGGCCCATAAAAGGCGCATTTATTGTTCGATTTGGCCAAAATTTGGGACAGAGACTTATGTTTGGCCCCTCGACATTCTCTTTCAATTTGGCCTAGATCGGTCCAGATTTGGATATATCTGGCATATGGACCGATCTCTTGATTTAAGGTTTGGTCCCATAAAAGGTGCATTTATTGTCCCATTTCGCCGCAATTTGGGACAGTGAGTGGTGTCAGGCCCTTCGACATCCCCCATCAATATGGTCCAGATTGGTTTAGATTTGGATATAGCTGCCATATAGACCGATCTCTCGATTTAAAGTCTTGGCCCCATAAAAAAACGCATTTATAATCCGATTCCGCTGAAATTTTACATGTTCAGATCCGTCTATATTTGGATATAGGTACCAAAAAAGCAATATTTTGCTCTGCAAAATTGAACAATGACTTGTATTTATTAGACCATTCAATGTCCGTTCCGAATTTGGTCCAAATCGGACCTTATTTCGGACCTATAGCTGCTATGGGGCCTATAGCTGCTATGGGGCCTATAGCTGCTATGGGACCTATAGCTGCTATCGGACCTATAGCTGCTATGGGTGCATTAATTAAGCATTTTCACCGGATTATGATGAAAGCTGGTTTACTTATTGATGAATCTGAGAAAATCTAGTCTTTTACAAAAAATACCAAAACGTCTTTATTATGGAATAAAAAATGAAAGAGACTGACAAAAATGTCACAGTTATTCAAATACGAAAAAGTATAATAGCTTGTTAAAATAATTCAATGAAGATGTGATTAAAAATGTGTGAATGACAGTAGTTTAGATATCCAACATTCCCTCGCACTTAATTTGCTTTCCCTTTAAATCTTTTCCGAATTCTTTCCGATCTTCTGGGGGTAAACTGTTGCCGACGTTTACCACAGGGGCGTGACATTTCGCTGTTTTGACAGTTTTGTTTTCCGCTAGTTCCTTGTCCGTTGGATTGCATATTTTGGGAAGCTTCCACAATTGTGGTTTGACCTGAAGCTTGATTAGCTGGTTCTAACCTCTCACAACTGCTTGCGATGTTGGTTTGTTCGATAACTGTTGAGTGTCGTTCACTTGTTTCTACGCTTGGATTCATATTAGAATAGTTATCTGGAATTAATATGTCTATATCGTCATTAGCTGTCTTTTTTGATACATGACATTGTTTAGTTATATTGTTTCCACTCGTTTCTATTCTGCTTTTTATTTGATTTTGATGCCTTCGGACTTCGCCCTGCGCTGTTTTTACTGTAAACATTAAATTTCCCATTGTTGCTTTTCATTCACTCGAATTTATTGGCTCTATGACGCCATTGGAGACCAAACGGTCAATTTCCTGTCGAACTTTGTCGTGTAACGCAAATGGAATATTGTAAGGTTTCATAAATTTTGGAACTGCATCGGACTTAAGGGTAATATCTGCTTTAAACGTTGGACAGTGTCCAAGTCCTTCAGAAAAAACTTCATTGAAATTGTTTAAGACTTGTTTCAATCTACATTCTAAATCCGTAAGAGAGTCATTTGAAACTTGCAAGCAGTTTTCGATCACTAGGTTATTGTATGGACTTTTTATCTGAAAATCAAATTCTTTAAACCAATCGAATCCAAATATGTTCACAACATTTTCCAAATCAACAACGTAAAGTTGTAAATTTCGTGTTTGGTTGCCGACCTTAACATCCACATTAACCACCCCTTTTAGAGCCAACATAGCTCCTCCATACGCTTTTAATGTTTTATTACTTGGACTACACAAAGGTTGTTTTAATTTCTTGTAGACGTCAAGTCCAATCAATGAGCATGAAGCTCCAGTGTCTAATTGAAATGGCAATTCTTCGTTATTTACCTTAATAGTGATCATGAGTTTATCATTCTTTCCATTATTGACGGTGTCGATTGCTTCAACGTGACTTATAGACGATTCCTCTACCTCCATTTCATGAATTTGTTGACTATTTCCAAGCTTACCTTGTGCTTGACATACTTTCGATATATGTCCAAGCTTCGAGCATCTATTGCATCTGGTTCTATTCTTAAAGTGATAACATTCTTCTCTCTGATGAGACTTTCCACAGCCTGGACAAGACTGTAAATTCTTGAAAGTAAGCTTTCCCTTTGATTTACTTTCTGAAACATTATAACGTTGAATAGCGTGAACTTCATTTGTCGGCTCCTTAGTATCTTCGATCTCATCCGACGCCTTAACAGTTGCTTCAAAAATTGAACAAATTTGCAGCACCTCTTCTAAAGATGGATTTGATTTTTGCAAACAAGCTGTTCGGACTTTCTTATGTGGAGTGTATAACACAATCATATCCCTTATTTTGTTATCGACGTAGGATTGTCTGCAGTATTCATTTTCACACGTAAAATTACATTCTCTGGCTACACCTCTTAGATCTGCAACCCAATCAACGTATTTCTGATTCTCCTTCATTCTTGTTTGATTATAAAATTTAAATCGAGCGGCTAAAATGTGCTGTTGACTTCCAAAATGCTTTTCTAATGCGGTAACTAACTCCTTGTATGGTTGTACTTCTGCTTTCCCATCAAATAGCCTTTGCAAAAGCTCCAAAACATCAGATCCAACCCAGCTAAGAAAACAAGACCGCTTCGTATCTTCACATTTTACAGAACTTGCTATCATATGCTGTTCCAATTGAAATTGATATGTTGACCATTGTTCTGTTCCATTATTGAAATTTCTGAACGAAGGTATCACCAAAGAGCTCTTGTTCCTCGAAATAACATCTTCCAAAATAGCTTGGTTTTGAGCCAACATTTGTGCCAAAAATGCGTGATTGGTTTCTTGCAGTTGAGTCAAAACCTGCGAAAAATTATTAGAATCCATTGTTTTTTGATTTGTTTCTTATATCCTCGTCGCCAAATGATGAATCTGAGAAAATCTAGTCTTTTACAAAAAATACCAAAACGTCTTTATTATGGAATAAAAAATGAAAGAGACTGACAAAAATGTCACAGTTATTCAAATACGAAAAAGTATAATAGCTTGTTAAAATAATTCAATGAAGATGTGATTAAAAATGTGTGAATGACAGTAGTTTAGATATCCAACACTTATATACTCGAGGTCGTGGGTAACCAAAGTTCTGTCCGGCCCGCCTTTTTACTTATTTTTAGACAAAATTTCTCAAATCGCAAACACCAATTCCCAAATTCTTAATTGGATTGCTTAATGACATCGCCTATGATTTCCAACGCCATGCTAAGTAAGATCCGAATTGGTGAATACCCTCATTTGGTATCAATAGACCGTTGCATTGAAATTTGGATGACAGATTAGTATGAAATTCCTTTTAGGTCCATATTGCCATGATCGGAATAAACTTTCATTTTAAGATAATGGGGTGTAGCAGCCCTAGACACTCACTTATGAATTCCAGATTCGTATTATTCTCACATACCTCTTTTATTTGAGACCTATCTGTGGCAACAACATTAGGGGGAACTGTTTTTATCTTCTCTTGTGTTCTTTTCGAACAAAAATTTTTAAACAGACATTTGGTTCTACGAAACGAATGTCGCTGTTGAATCTTTATCCAAGTAACCAATTTTCAAATAAAAGCTCACAAAAATAAGAAGTAATAAACACCTATTTCCACTTGGAATGACCTGAAAATGAATGTTAACATTTACAGTTCTGTCCTTAATAGCCCAAAGCAATAAAACTTTCACTTTTAATGATTTTTTTTTTTTTGTTGTCTATAAATCAACATTAGTTTTCAAAATTAATTCTGAATAATTTGAAAATTGTATGTCTCACGATACCCCCTGAACCATACTACCACCTGTAATAAAATGAATTGAATATTCATTACCAATAAAAGTGTCCTAAAAGCATAATTTCTGATGAACTTAAAGCCAAAGGAGTAGATAACGATGCCTTCGTCAACACTCTATACATTATACTAAGCTAACAAAAAGCAACCCCTTTTTGGCTCAATGGTAATGATACTCGGTATCGCTACTTGTTCAAATAATGAACAAGTTGGTTTTGTTGTTGTTGCTGTTGTTGTTAATGATGTTTATATCCTTCATAAAATGTCCACAAAACACGTATTTAGCAACAAATCATGCTTAAGTGCAAATAATGAAGAATGACTCAAGATAACTTAGACAGTCACAGCGGCACGATGACAGACAAGTATTTTTAAAAGGGGAAATGTAGGATTTTAAAGGCTTTCAAGCGAAGGGGCATATCAAATAGGCTTTTAACAAATTCAATCTGTCTGAATAGAATTTTCTTTAGAAAATCTTCAATACAGCCTGGCTGAATAGAAATTTGGTTAGAAAATCTTCAATTCAGCCTGGCTGAATAAGATTTTCGCTAGAAAATCTTCAATTCAGCCTGGCTGAATAGGATTTTCGCTAGATACTCTTCAATTCAGCCTGGCTGAATAGGATTTTCGCTAGAAAATCTTCAATTCAGCCTGGCTGAATAGGATTTTCGCTAGAAAATCTTCAATTCAGGCTGGCTGAATAGGATTTTCGCTAGAAAATCTTCAATTCAGCCTGGCTGAATAGGAGTTTCTTTAGAAAATCTTCAATTCAGCCTAGCTGAATAGGAGTTTCTTTAGAAAATCTTCAATTCAGCCTGGCTGAATAGGATTTTCGCTAGAAAATCTTCAATTCAGGCTGGCTGAATAGGATTTTCGCTAGAAAATCTTCAATTCAGCCTGGCTGAATAGGAGTTTCTTTAGAAAATCTTCAATTCAGCCTAGCTGAATAGGAGTTTCTTTAGAAAATCTTCAATTCAGCCTAGCTGAATAGGAGTTTCTTTAGAAAATCTTCAATTCAGCCTAGCTGAATAGGAGTTTCTTTAGAAAATCTTCAATTCAGCCTAGCTGAATAGGAGTTTCTTTAGAAAATCTTCAATTCAGCCTGGCTGAATAGGATTTTCTTTAGAAAATCTTCAATTCAGCCTGGCTGAATAGGATTTTCTTTAGAAAATCTTCAATTCAGCCTGGCTGAATAGGATTTTTTTTAGAAAATCTTCAATTCAGCCTGGCTGAATAGGATTTTCTTTAGAAAATCTTCAATTCAGCCTGGCTGAATAGGATTTTCGCTAGAAAATCTTCAATTCAGCCTGGCTGAATAGGATTTTCGCTAGAAAATCTTCAATTCAGCCAGGCTGAATAGGATTTTCTTTAGAAAATCTTCAATTCTGCCTGGCTGAATAGGATTTTCTTTAGAAAATTTTCAATTCATCTTAGCTGAATAAGATTTTTTAAAGCAAATCTTCAAGTTTATTTTATTTTCACCAAACTTTGTCACGAGATTTTCCGACTTTTCTCATCAAAGCAGATTCTTTTTGATATTTCCTTATTTTGACAAATTATTCTGAGCATTTAACCTGTTCACTTTTTCTTAAAGGCCCTTTGCTATTACCATCTCACACAGCTAGAAGGCAAGTCTTTATTCACGTCGTCCTTCCGTCTGGGTCCATTCATAGGGGTGATGAAACCTTTTCTCAAAACTTATACAAACAAATAAGCAAACATCCAAAAGAGAAAAAAAAAACCAGCAAAACAAAAAGGGATGTGAGGCCAGCAAAAAACTGTTTTCACAACAATAAGCATCATTAGTTGACTTACAACATAATGAAAGCCTACAACGAATGCAACAACAACAACAACAACACTATTAAGAACAGCAACAAGCCTTTGAACGAAAATGTCAAAGGACAAAGGCTACACTGGCAAAAGAAAATGAATAATAAAGAAACAAACAACTAAAGAGGGTCTCTCTGCTTCCTCCTCATGGTAAAAGTGTGAAAACAAACACTTTTGTCGTTGTTTGGAGAAGGGGGAGCAGGGTGATTTTGGAGAAGGCTTTAAGCACAAAATGGGCCAAACATAAGTGCAAGTGGTTAGGGGTAAACTTTACAGACACTGACTTACATGTAAACGATGCGGGAATGAGAAATATGAGAAATTGGGGACTTTTAAAGTCTTAGGAGAAAATCATTAGCGTACGAAAGAATATTATGTTATGGGCTCATGTTCTGAGGGTAGGAAAGTCCAAGTAAGGAAAATGCTATTAGGTCAGTAGATCACTCCCCCAAAAGGGTTTGGAGGCCGAACTTTTTTCAGTTACTAAGCATAGCTACAGATTTCATCTCTTGCAGCAGCTAGTTGAGTGCCTCGCCAGGTTCCATCAAATAGCCATTAAACAGTTGATTCGCATGGGTTTTTAATTTGAGCTATAAGCCAGGCTAGCCCATAGGCAACTTTCTGTTATCGTGAATCGACTCATCAGTTATCAACAAAATACCTGTGGTCGGCTCATGATTACCCCATCTCCAAGTGGCCAATTGTGATTATTTAATCTTCACTCTTTTGAAAAGCAATTGTGATTCCGGGTACCTTTACTTTTACTTCTCCAAGCGTCTTCAATGCTTCCAACTACCACCTTACATTTAACAAGGTCCTGTCTATCTTCTAACTTTTGTGTCATCTCGCCTCTTATTCCTTATTTTGAACTTTCATTTAATCTAAAGGTGCCTGACTCTCAAGAGTAATGTTCCACATACACATACACAAAAATGGCAAAGTGGATTGTTGGGGGGCACTTATTGCAACACCAACAACAAATAGTTTGGATTAAAACATTCAATCCAAAACGATGATAATGATGAATTTTTCATTGCGTTGATATAAATAAAACACATGTCCTTTTTTGCTTGTAAATATTCAAATTGGTTTTTTATTTCAGTTTTTGCTGTTGTTGTTATTTTGTAGTTGACAACTTTTATCCGGTTTATTAAGAGAATTAAAAAGACAACAATAAATATGACATACAATAATACATTTATGATGAAATATAATAAATAAAATTTTCAAGAAAATATTAGCAATTTAAAATATGTTCACAGTTGTATAGTAGTGGTTTTTGGTGAGATAAATTTAATACTGGAAAGGAGAGAAGGAAACATATTGTGGTTAATTGGTGGACTTTGGTTCTTAGAAGAAATAACTGTCAAAATCATTAAAATCTTCGCATATGATTCGTTCATCAATAAATCGATATCAACTGACTTTAAAGTGTGGAAAACTGCTGATATCGATTAATTGGTGAACAAATAGAGGGCGATCATTTCATAAGAAGCAAACTCTCTTTGCCCTATTGTACAGTTACGCATTGCTAAAGCATTGCCCACGCCAAGAATACCGCAAAATCCGTATTTAATACTAAACACAAAATGGTGCTGAAGCCAAGAATGCGACATGCAGATCAATCCTGCAACCAATAACAAAGTGCTAGACAGGTTTCAGAGTAAAAGGAGAGCATATATTCAGCCGCAAGAAGAAAATTAAGTTAAAATGCATTAAGTTCGGGCGGGCCGAACTTTGGCTACCCACCATCTCGGGTATAAACCCCCTTTAGGCACAATCCGGTGAAAATTGGATAGCTTGTGCACCCAAATTCGACACGGACATTGAGTGGGCTAATAAATATAAGTCATTGTTGAATGTTGTATCGGGTAATAAATACAACTTTTAGGAGTTTCAGACCCTTAATCGGGACATCGGTCTATATGACAGCTATATCTAAATACAGTCCGATCCATACCATATTTGGGTGGGATAGCGGGTTGGCTAAAACTACTGACTGTTTCAAATTTCTGCGAAATCGCATAAAAAAAATAAAGCTTTTATTTGCTTCAGAACATTTATCGAAATATCGGTCTGTATTGGGAGAACTAAGACTACCCACTGTTACAAATTTCAGCGAAATCGGGTAATAAATAGAGCTTTTATGGCCTTCAGACCCTACATCGGGAGATCGGTCTATATTGCAGTTAAATCTAAATATAGTCCGATCGGAACCACATTTGGGTCCTATGTTAGGAGGCGTAAAACTACTAAATATTTTAAATTTAATCGAAATCGGTTAAAAAATAATGCTTTTATGGGCTTTAGACCCTTTATCTGAAGATCGGTCTATATAGCAGCTATACCTAAATATAGTCCGATTTCATATTTAAGTCATATATCAGAAGGCTTAAGATAACCCTCTGTTCAAAATTTCAGCGAAATCGGGTAATAAATAAAGCTTTAATGGGCTTCAGACCCTTTATCGGCAGATCGGTCTATATGACAGATATGTTTAAATATAGTCCGATCTGAATCATATTTGGGTCCTATTTTAGGAGGCGTAAAACTACCTACTGTTTTGAATTTCAGCGAAATCGGTTAACAAATAAAGCTTTTATAGCCTTCAGTCCCCTTATCGGCAGATCGGTCATATGGCAGGTAGATCTAAATATAGTCCGATCTGAACCATATTTAGGTCGGAGGTTGGGAGGCTTGAAACTGCGAAATCGGATAAAAAATAAAGCTTTTATGACCTTCTGACCCTTTATCGGGAGATCGGTCTATATATCAGCTATATCTAAATACAGTCTAATCTGAACCATAATTAGGTCAGAGGTCGGGAGGCTTAAAGGAACCCACTGTTTCAAATTTCAATGAAATCGGATAAAAAATCAAGCTTTTATTCGCCTTAGACCCTTTATCGGGATATCGGTCTGTGTGGCAGCTATATCTAAATAGCGTCCGATCTGAACCATATGTCGGTCAGTTGTCGGGAAGTTTTAAATTACGCACTGTTTCAAATTTCAACAAAATCGGTTGAAAAATAAAGTTTTTATGGCCTTCAGACCCTGTATCGGGAGATCGGTCTATATGGCAGCTATATCTAAATATGGACCGATATAATCCATACTTAGGTCAGATATCGGGAGGCTTAAAATAATCCACTGTTGCAAATTTCACCGAAATCGGGTAATAGGTAAAGCTTTTATGGTCTTCAGACCCTTTATCGGGAGATCGGTCTATATGGTAACTATTCTAAATATAGTCCGATCTGACGCATATTTGGGTCAGTTGTCGTGAAGCCTTAAACTACTAACTGTTTCAAATTTCGGCGAAATCGGTTGAAAAAAGTTTTTATGGGCATTAGACCCTTTATCGGCAGATCGGTCTATATAGCAGCTATATCCAAATATGGTCCGATATGGCCCGTTCAAGAACTTAACCAGCGTCCATCAAAAAGACGTGTCTGTACCAAATTTCAGCTCAATGTCTCAATTTTTGGAGGCTCTAGAGTGATTACAACAGACGAGCGGAACGACGGACAGACACACGGACATCGTTAAATCGTCTTAGAAATTTACGACGATCCGAAATATATATTCTTTATAGGGTCAGAAATGGATATTTCGATGTGTTGCAAACGGAATGACAAAATGAATATACCCCCATCCTTCGGTGGTGGGTATAAAAAGGAAGATTAGAGTGGAGCGAATCCAGATTAGAGATATAAACGTGAATGATTTTCCACTCACGCACGCTTACGATACAAAAATTTGACAAAGAACGCAAGAGAAAATCACAACTTAGGAGAAACTAATATTTCACGAGAAAATTGCGGCTCACGACTAAATCACAATTAACGGTTCAAAAACATATTCGAGAGAATCCACAATTTTGAATGCAAATATTCAATGCGGAAAAGAACCTAGTTGCCATCTTTCCTTCGATTAGAAAGCAGCTTCGGACAGCCAATTACCTAGCAAGGTATTTCAACCCATCTTTGAGTTTGGCATACCTGCAATATCGATACGACTTTGTTGTATGATGTAAAAGGCCAAAACAGAATGAGCGCGTAAAGGAGCATTGCGATAAAAAATGCAACTCAGCTAACAAATGTCTCAAACGCATAGCGCAAAAGTAAATCAAACATCACGTGTGGCAACATGGAATGACGCACAGTGGGATGGGATAAAAATAAGTGGAAATATATCTGCCGTTTTGGAACGGATAGAGATATCTTCATGAAATTTGACATGGTTATAGCTGAGGTGTTATCCCAGTCCCAGGGGCCCCATTGGAGGGCCCTCAAAATTGGTCCACCAATGGGCCCCTGGTGTATTTTCAAAATACACTTTTGTGAAAAATAAAATTCAAATTGAAAATATCATAAAACCAAAACTACTGAAGATATCGTTCTAATTGTTCACAAATTTATAGATGAATATATTTTTAAAAAAATGAGTAAAAATTTTCGCCACATTTTTTGATGAAAACAACCAAAATCCCCACACTGGGCAAAGATGTTTTCCAAATTGGCATTTTTTAGTAGAATGTCCTTAGAGACCGCAATCCTTGGATGGCGCAAAAAATTTTTTTCCATGCAAATAGTTATTACTTGGAATCAGGTTATAAAGTTGGGGGTCTCAACTTTGCATTTTGAGAACACTGGGGGTTTTCCCAGTTTTTTTTTTTTTTTTTGTTAAAAATAGTCAATACTGTACTTCACAGATCTTCTATTAGAGTTACACCATTTATAAAAATTACACTTTAAAGACATCTACATTAAGTCTTCTTTACAGTACATTAAGCAAAGTTGATAATGCTGGGTCAAGTGTTCTATATAGAGACGAAACAATTAAATTACCTTTTTTACGAAAAAATGCTAAAAATTTACTTTTTCTTAAATTTTTTGATTTGTAACTAACATAACTTTTGACTAAAGAACCTTTAGCATATATCGCAATAAATCCTAAGCATATATCGCAATAAAAATATACAGGGTGGCTGATGAATATTGCTACAATGATGAATATTGCTACATTTTTTTTTCGGTGTATGGAATACATTTTTCTTTTATTCATGTTAAATTAAATTATTAAATTAATTATTAAATTATTATTAATTAAATTAATTAATTAATTAATTAAATTAATTATTAAATTATTATTATTAAATAGAAAAAAAGTTATTACATTTTTTTTTGGTAGCGGCTATCATCAGCCACCCTGTATTAAGTTTTATTAACTTTCCAAATCAGTTAAAAAGTTTGGAATCGGTTCAGCAATATTTTCACAAGCAACAAAATAAGAGACCAGCCTCTGCGAAAATTCAAAAAAAAAAAATGGTTAATCAAATTTCTTGGGCACTATAAAAGATGTCCAACACGTATATGCCTGTTTTTTTGTAGGGTTTTTTGACCACTTTCCAGTAAAAAAAATTTAAAAATCGGACCACAAACGCGTTTTTGACAGCCCGAACAAAATTTTGTAGGACCCAGAGGAGCTATAACCACGCCAAATTTCATGAAGATATCTCTATCCGTTCCAAAAATGACAGACTTATTTCCACTTATTTTGTTCCTCATCCCACTGTGTGACGCTCGATTTCAGTCGTCAAAGTTGAAATTACTTTAACTTTTGCGCTTTGCTAGTGTGGGCTTTGGAGAGTTGCAGAGTTACATTTTTCATCGCAACGATTCTCGATGCGCTCATTCTGTTTTGGCCTTAAGTGTCACCAGTTCTTCTTCATGGTTTAGATAGGGAGACAGCTTATCGTATAATTTATTTAACATCTTTCTGGAGAGATTATATAAATTACTGCTGTGAATAGGCAGGGTCATTGTCCAAGTTTGGAAAGGTCAACCAAAGGGTCAGTTAAACTGGATCTGACAGAAAAGTATAAGCTCAAAATATCCTAATCTCCAAACAGGGAGAGAGAGAGAGAGAGAGTTTGGACTTATAACTTGGAAAAACTCAGTTATTTTCTTTACCTCCCTACCGAACTTAATATAAAGACTATAAATTTTCCAACTTTTTGTATTACAAAATTGCAAATTTTGCCCATGAACATTCCACTATGGAACAGGGGCAAACTTCTCACATATCAATGAGTGCAGTCCGATTCAAGTTCAAGCTCAATGATAAAGCCTCCTTTTTATAGCCGAGTCCGAACGGTGTGCCGCAGTGCGACACCTCTTTGAGGAGAAGTTTTACATGAGGTAGTACCTCGCAAATGTTGCCAGCATTAGGAGGGGAAAACCACCACTGAAAATTTTTTTCTGATGGTCTCGCCAGAATTCGAACCCAGGCGTTCAGCGTCATAGGCGGAGGCTAACTTTTGTGCTACGGTGGTCTTTTATATTAAGAATTTTTTATTTTAAATGGTAGTATAAAATATGCTCAAAATATCGTTGAAGATATGAAAATGGCCTTGGGACAAGATAACCGTAGTCAAGGACGCAAAATAGCCTTACAAGAAGTAGTGTCTTCAATGTTTAATTTTTCAATGTTAGGATGATAAGTTTAAAAAAATTTTTCCAAAAAAATAAAAATTGAACAGTCATCTATGAAATAAGAATCAATCAACGATCAAAATTTGAAACGGATGGTCATGTCCGTTACTAAATAGGAAATTAAATTTAAAGATAGCTTATTTATATTGTCACTGATATGCCTTCGTTGGAGGCCATTAGGGAAATTGTGTCTGAGCCGAAAATCTTTTGGGCGATAAGAAGTTTCCACTCCTTTAATTCGCCAGGCCCTGATGATGTATTACCGGTTGTTTCACAAGCTGTGTCTGATAGACTGGTTCCCTGGCTTAGGGAGATATACTCTGCTTGCGTCAGAATGTCATATATACCTGTGGGATGGAAGGACACGAAGGTCATTTTCATTCCGAAAGCAGGTAAACCCTACCACACGAAGGCGAAAGATTTTCGTCCTATTAGTCTGTCATCCTTTATGCTGAAGACTCTTGAAAGGTTGATAGAAATATATCTTAGGGCAAAGATCACTGGAGATCGCCTGTCGCGGCAGCAGCATGCCTATATATAATAAAGGCAAATCCACTGAAACATCCCTTCAAGACCTAGTCGGCTACATAGAGGGTTCTCTTGCTGTCAAGGAACATGCAATGGTAGGATTTCTTGACATTGAAGGTGCTTTCCATAATGTAAAACCGACGTCAATCATGAAGTAGTTGGAGTTTCTAGACATCAACTCTACCGTAAGAAAGTTTATTAATAACTTACTAAAAGATGCATTACGGCGGGCTTGGGATCTGTGGATCTGAGAAGATGGGTTAGCAAAGGAACTCCTCAAGGAGGTTTTGGGTGGTTTTTTTAGGCGGGACGGCCGTCCTGAGATCTTACCCCATATTTTGATACATGTTTAGACATGTTTTGTATTCTACTCCAAAAGACCTTTCGTTTGAGTATCATATTGTCCCCAACGTTCCCCTTTTAATTTTAAGTTGTACTCTAAGGATAAGGGAAAGGTTCCGTTCCTTTTCCAAAATCAAAAAATTAAATATACTTTTACAATAGCCAAAGCAAACTGTGCACTATGGGTCCAAGAGCCGATTTTAGAGGCAAGGAATCCCATGAAGCAGCTAGGACTCTAAAGTTTTGCACCAGCGATTGTGAAGTCATCAAAACGACGCTGACAAAATTTAGAGTCTATATGATTTACTCCACGCATACGGTGTGGGTCTAATTAACCTGCTCAGTGTTAATTTCTTGAGTCCCTACAGTGCGAAATTATTATCCGATTTGGATAAAATGTTGCATACTGACCTCTCCTATGACCGCCAACATTCACTCCAAATAAGGTTTATATAGCTCCCATATAAACCGATCTCCCGGTTACACTTGTTAAGACCCTAGATGGCGCAATCCTTATACGATTTGGCTGAAATTTTGAACGCATATTCGGTTATGACTTTCACTAATCGTCCAAGTAGGTGTATAATCTGATATAGCTCCCATATAAGCTTATCTCTCGATTTGTCTTCTTGAAGCCAAATCCGGGATCAATTTAAATGGGAGCTATTTCAGGTTATTGAACGATTCGCCCCTAGGCGAAAGGACTATGTGCCTGGAAATAATTTAGACTGGAAAAAGGTGTTCATTTAGCCATAGTCCTGGAGCTACCCCCGCAATTTCAAGCCATTACCACAATAGGTGCTCAACCGTCTATAACTCCTCCACTCCTCACCAAGTTACCTCATATTTGTGAATAGCAACTTTATCTTTCGGATTTTAACATCAAACCCGTTGGCCAATCTTGGCAGCATACTATATGCACTCCGAAAAGCCACACACCAAGATTAAATCGTCATCCTCGTATTCAGCACACTTTGACCCCTTCCTTTTCATATGATTTGAAAATCCCGCAATTATCCAAGAGCCTCAAAAAGGGGTACAAAAACCGTCCTTGTGGTGATTGAGCTCTAATCACAATATTCCTATTTGCACCCTTTGCTAGTGGTACGCCAATTATCCTGCCATCAATATAGCATGAACTCAATTCAGGAGAAAACCTCATCCACGCCACCATGCATTGACATTTGTGATGTGTGATCCCCGGTTATAATCGAGACATACGCCTATGAAGTTGGAAACAATTTCATCCCAATTGGAATTCAGCCAGAACTACCCTGGTCTGCACTTGATAGCTATTTTATCCATACAATAACCTAGTGAAAAACTATTCAAACTTGCAATCTTGGTGGTTTTGTATGTAAAGCCTCTAGAGCTAAGGGAATTTTGAACATTAATAATAGGTTTTTTCTTGCTTGACGCTCAAATATTAATAAACTTCTTTCTTCTTGATCTGATTGGTTGAAGCAAATTTGTCGTAAATTTTAAATGTCACGGCGAATCGAATTTTTTTCGCCCTGTATACAAATTTTGGCATATCAAGTTCCCAAAAAGTTACTTTTCAAACCGTATATATATTCGGTCGGACGAGGTCGGATGAACAAACTTGTGCTCCAAAAAAGACGAGGAAAATTAGATAAGTTGCATACCAAAGACGACACGTTTAAACTAGGGTGTACACTCGATTAATGGTTTTTCGACTAATCGATTGTTCGTAACCTTTCAAATAATCGAACAATAATGATGCATTTTCAAATAATCGAATAATTTAAGACGGTTAATCGATGAATCGTATGGATGGTAAAAGGATAAAAAACATTTGAATAGAGTCACTTGTCTGCATTTGTTCGATCATTTGGGCATTACCTGTCAAAAATTTCATTCGATTGGGACGAGCATATTTTGTTTTAGTTTAAAAAAGAAGATCAAAAAAATCGGATCCATTTGCCCTATTTACATTTCAATTCAACATACAGATATGAGAAATATTTAAAGGATAAGATCTCAAAAAATATTCCAAAATGTATAATTTCGATTAATCGGTTAATCTATAAATCGACAACCTCTTTCGGTGTTGTTCGATTAATCGTTGATCCTGGATTTTCAAATAAACATTTAATCGATTTTTTTGCCTTTTAGGGCGAAGATCATTAAATTTTACAATTTGTATTTGTTTCCCTTTCAATGATCGGAGATGCAAATAGAAAAGGAAAGCCAAAGATAGCAACACACACCAGCCACTATGGGGCGAGTTTCGTCTTTGGTTAGAAAACTTTTCAACCATATTAGGTGTGATGGCTTCAAGCGTCGCGCGTTGGTATGTTGTATTTGAATCGTATTAATAGCGAAAACGCATCTATGATACAATTATCACATTAACCACGCTCGACAACCTTGTCTATTAGCAGTACTTTTCCCCAATGCATGTATTTTTGTGTAATGACAGACATTCTGTCTGTGGCAAATTACACTTCTTCCCTACTACATATGATTTTGTGCATCTGTTGGAAATTGTATTGATGGCTTCGAACGCTAGACAACGCTAGACAGTTAATCGAATAATCAAGAGATACAAATATATGTACACCATAGTTTTAATATACAAAATTATAGTCTACAACAACAGCTTAAATTGCATATCTGCAAGACCGTTTCACTATTTAGCTTTTATAATACCCTTAAAACTTTTTTTCGGCACTCAAATGTTAATTATACCCTCCACCATAGGATGGGGGTATACTAATTTCGTCATTCTGCTTGTAACACCTCAAAATATGTGTCTAAACCCCATTAAGTATATATATTCATGATCGTCATGACATTTTAAGTCGATCTAGCCATGTCCGTCCGTCTGTCTGTCGAAAGCACGCTACAGCCTTTAAAAATAGAGATATTGAGCTGGAACTTTACAGAGATTTTTTTTGTCCATAAGCAGGTTCATTTCAAAGATGGGCTATATCGGACCATATCTTGATATAGCCCCCAAATAGACCGATCCGTCGATTTAGGGTCTTAGATCCATAAAAGCCACATTTATTATCCGCTTTTGCTGAAATTTGGGACAGTGAATTATAGTAGGCCCTTCGACATTCTTCTTCAATTTGGCTCAGATCGGTTCAAATTTGGATATAGCTGCCATATAGACCGATCTCTCTATTTAAGGTCTTGGACCCATAAAAGGTGTATTTATTGTCCGATTTAGCCGAAATTTGGGACAGTGAGTTGTGTTAGGCCCTTCAATATTATTCTTCAATTTGGCTCAGATCGGTCCAGATTTGGATATAGCTGCCATATAGACCGAACTCTCGATTTAAGGTCTTGGGCTCATAAAAGGCGCATTTATTGTCCGATTTAGCCGAAATTTGGGATAGTGAGTTGTGTTTGACCCTTCAACGTAATGCTTCAATTTGTTTCGAATCGGTACAGATTTGGATATAGCTGCCATATAGACCGATCTCTCGATTTAAAGTCTTGGCCCCATAAAAAGCACATTTATAATCCGATTTCGCTGAAATTTGACACAGTGACTTATATTAGGCTTTTCGACATCCGTGTTGTATATGATTCAGATCGGTCTATATTTGGATATGGCTACCAAATAGACCATTATTTTGTTCTACAAAATTGAACAATGACTTGTATTTATCCGACGTATCAATATCTGTGTAAAATTTGATCCAAATCGGACCTTATTTCGATAAAGCTGCTATGGGGGCATAAATTATGCATTTTTCACCGGATTATGACGAAAGGTGGTTTACATACACAAAGCCCATAAAGTCTGCGTTCACCTGACAAACTTTTTTTGATTGGTTAAAGAACACAAAATGAAATTATAAATCAAATCAACTCTTTTACATATATATTTTTTCTTCATATTCCTAACATTAAAAAACAAAAACAAAATTCTAAGTTTGGTTAAACACTTTCACTCTAGAGCGATTTAAATATGATAACAATTCAATATAAGCACCACAAAGTCTGCGTTCAGTAATTGAAAATAAACAAAAGAGTTATTTAAACACAAAATAAAAACATATTAACACATTCCTAATATTTGGTAGGATAGCCACGTTGTTTTAAGACTGCACTTAATCTATTTGGCATGGAGTTTACCAACTTCTCTGTTTCCTCTGATGTTATTTTCGCCCATTCTGCCTGCATGACACTTCGTAACATCTCCTTGCTGGTTATAACGTGCTGACGAATTTTTTTTCTCCAATAGATCCCAAAGATGCTCAATGGGGTTGAGATCTGGTGATTGGGGTGGCGTTTTAAGCTGCTTTAGAGTGTATGCTTTGGATCGTTATCTTGTTGGAACCAAAATGTCGTTTCTAACCCTAGTTTAGCAGCTCTTAAAACTGAAACTGATCAGAAATAAGAACAAGCATCATAAAAAGTAACGGTACTTTCGTCTGTCCGTCTGTCTGTTGAAATCACGCTACAGTCTTCAAAAAAAAGAGATATTGAGCTGAAACTTTGCACAGGTTAGTTTTTTGTCCATAAGCAGGTTAAGTTCGAAGATGGGCTAAATCGGACTATATCTTGATATAGCCCCCATATAGACCGATCCGCCGATTTAGGGTCTTAGGCCCATAAAAGTCACATTTATTATCCGATTTTGCTGAAATTTGGGACAGTGAGTTATGTTAGGCCCTTCGACATTCTTCGTCAATTTGGCCCAGATTGGTCCAGATTTGGATATAGCTGCCATATAGACCGATCCTCCGATTTAGGGTCTTAGGCCCATAAAAGCCACATTTATTATCCAATATTGTTGAAATTTGGGACAGTGAGTTGTGTTAGGCCCTTCGATATTCTTCGTCAATTTGGCCCAGATCGGCCCAGATTTGGATATAGCTGCCATATAGACCGATCCTCAGATTTAGGGTCTTAAGCCCAAAAGGGCCACATTTAGTATCCGATTTTGATGAAATTTGGGACAGTGAGTTTTTTCAAGCCCTTCGACTTCCTTCGTAAATTTGGTCCAGATCGGTCGAGATTCGGAATGAAAGGTGGTTTACATATATACCCGAGGTGGTGGGTATCCAAAGTTCGGCCCGGCCGAACTTAACGCCTTTTTACTTGTTTTATGTTGTTTTTTAATCATTAACTTTTTTTGCCAAAATTAAATGTTTATTTTTCACAATTTGGTTTAATTTTGGATAACGACAACTTTACGAGGTGATTTCTAAATACAGAGTTACCACCTAAGTATGCTGTAGTTACTTTTTGGAGAGTATTAATTTTGCAAATGGACTTTTTGCCTATGAAATTGGTCATAGGGCCCATAGTGCGGTGGCCAAATTCGAAGCAAAATCAAAACTTCTTAGAAATTGCGGTATGATTACAATTTTGACAGCCGCCGGTATTGACCAACCCAACTCTATATCTCTCCAAAAAAAAAAATTGGCAAACTTATTTCAACTATTTTTTTCCCTATCAAGAGTGTTGCCCCCAGTGTGCACTGCAGAGACGCCATCAGCAGAGCCTCTTAAACATATGAAAGAATCTTTAAAACTATTTATGAAAAGAGCATTTCAAAACTTATGATCCCAGCTGCAATAACAACTAAAACATAACACATCTCACCAACCACTTTGTAATAATTTGACTTATTGTAAAAAATTGTCTTAGCAGTTCAACATTTCCAATAAAAAGAACAAAATTATAGTAAAGTTTTTTTTTAACAAATTGAATTTTAAAAATTTTGATATAATTTCCATAAATACACATATGGGTTGTGTTTTGTTTGTTTTCTTCTTTAAATTACATTTTAAGATATTTAAACTAGGTATATATGTTCATACTTTGTAAGTAACTATTTTGCTAGAGTTAGGTCATTGTTTTTGCCTTTCAGTTTAGTTAAAATTTTAATATTAGTTTTTAACTTTTGTTTTGGTTTCATCTAACCAATCAATCAATAAATACACCTAAATTTGAAGTTATGCTTCTTTTTTCTTTTCTCAATTTTGTTTACTATGCATGTAAATATAAAGTTTTTTTTTTTTTTTTGAGTTAAAAGTTAAGAAATTGTTCTTGAAGATAAATAAATACGAATATATATATGAGTATGAGATTTGAGATTTTTTATGATTTTTTGAGATTTCTTTTTCTGAGTTTTGTTTGACAAAGTTTCGTTTCGAAGAGTTGGTTTTGTGTTATCATCAATAAAACTGACACCGAAAAATATATATTTATATTAGGGTTTTTTTTTTTGGTATGTAAAAGCTTAAGTATAGTTTCAATTTTTATTGAATAAATTCTTGTTTTTTTTTTTAATTGTAGTTTGTGTTTGTTAAAATTCATTAATTTTAATTTGGAAAAAAAAAATGTGACAAAACTTTGTTTTTTTTTTGAATTTTTAATATACATAAAAAAATACAAAATAGAAAATATATATTTTTTAATTAAGGTACATCAATTTAGGCGAAAAAAAACATTTACAGGATATGTCTGCCTGGCTTGTCAATAAGCAGCATTTGGGATTATGGCCATGAGCTGTTATGATTTTTAAGGAAGTTCCAGAATTGTTTTCATTGCCTTTTGCTTTTAGATTGTATGCAATTTCGATTATCTTTAAAGGATTTTTCATAGGTTTTCAATTTCTGCCAAACCAAAAACATTAAACGGTGCATGAACAATGGGTTATGTTATGTTTGGTGATTTAATTTAAATTGTTTTGTTTTTTTTTGCAATTTGTTTAAATATATTTTTGTTCAAGTTTTATATTTCGCCTATTAAAAAATCTTGATTTTATATGTTAGAAAAATTTATGTTTTTCTATTCTTTTCTTGGTAATTTTCATTATAAATTTAACATCAATAATAAACTTAATTTTTAAAAATATTTCAAAACAATTGCTTTGTCTTAAACCTGTAACCATTACACTTTGTGTGAAGGTAAAAAGGTAACGCTCGTGGAATATTAAAAATAATAATAAAAAATTTAAATAAAAAAAAAATATTTAAGAAAAAATAAACTAAAAAATTTTAAACAAATTATTTTATTATTCATGAGCTGCATAAAGATCAAAATGTTTTCAAAATTATTATCGACAGCTTTCTTCCAAGTAATGAGCAAAGTGTTTTTCTCATTTAAACAAATTTTGCCTAAGCTCATAACATTGATGATTGACTGGGAAATTTGTTGAAGAATACTGCTGATGAAGAAATGGAATCCCAGAAAGTGCAGTCCGCTTAACCTTTGTATCAAATTTTGCGAAAACATTTTGTACAAAACCAAATGGAGATTTTATTAATTTTTCTGCCCGAGTAAAAAAATTTAAATGGTTAGATCCAAACATATCTGAACTAAGATAAAGTTGTAACTAACTACAACAAAATGGATCTGCCATATTCAATTATATATAATTACTAGCTGACCCGGGCCCGCTCCGCTGCGCCTTCTTTTACTTTATATGGAATAAAAGTTTTCTTGGAATATTTATTTTCGACAATTAAAGATATTTTAGTGAAATACCATGCTACCAAAATAGTATATCGCTTGACTAACAGTTTAGCAATATAAGTGCCTTTATCTAAATCCCATATGATCTTTATTGGTCTACGAATTTAAGTTTTGATGTAAGGTGATGTCTGATTTAGTGGTGTTTTCGGGGGAGCGGTGGTCCCCCAGATACTTGGCCCTGAAAAAATATCAGCATCGTGCCCTTGTCTCACATACCATTTATTTAAACCCCATATTACAAGATGAGGCGTCCCCGAAACACATGGCCCCAAAATAGGTTATCAAATTCGTTGTCTAATCTCAAATACCTTTCATTTGAGCCACATATTGGCATGGTCGAAAAAATGTTTCCCTTTGGATTTGTTTTGGGAAAAGGGTGATGCCCTAACTAAATACATGGTCCAACATTTTGATATCAAATTCGTATTCTACTTCCAAATACCTTTATTTGAGCCCCATATTGCGATGGTCACTCAAAAATTGCTGATTGTGAGGTATTTTGGGAAAATGGTAGACCCCCAGAAAATTGGTCCCGAAAGTGGGTATCAATTCTTGCTCTACCCCCCAATACCTTTCATTTAAGCCCCACATTGTCATGGTCGGTTAATATGCCCGATTTAGGGGTATTTTGAGGAGTGGGGTGGTCCCCCAAACACTAAGCCCTGAAAATATATCAGCAACGTGCTCTATTCTCATATATCTATATATCATTTATTTGAACCCCATATTGCCATTGCCCTCAAAATTGGATATCAAATTCGTTTTCTAATCTTATTTAAACTTCTTATTGGAAAAGTCAGCAAATATGTCCGGTTTGGGGTATTGGCCCTAAAAACTATGAATATTTAGTTCCACTCTCTTTAAGACCCAAATTGTCTTGGTGAGACGTCCACTAGACAGTTGACCCCTAATGTTGATATCAGATACGTGGGCTACTCCCACATACCTTTAATTTGAGCCCCATATTTCCATAGTCGGCAAATGTGACCGGCTTGGGGGTGTTTTGAGGGATGGGCGGCCACCCAGCGAGTTGGCCTTGAAAATTTATATCGGATTCGTGTTCCACTTTAAAAACCCTCTTATTTGAGCCTCATATTGCAATAGTCAGAAAATACCTACTATTTGGGTGGTTTTGTGGGGGTAGGGTGGCCCCATAGACACTTTTCCCGAATATTGATATCATATTCGTGTTTTACTTCCAAAGACCTTTCATTTGAGCCCCATATTGCTATGGTCGTAAATTTGTCCCCATTGGGGGATATTTTTGGGGAGAGGCGGCCCCCAAAACACTGGGTCTCATATTTGGATATCAGATTCTGATTCTACATTCAAATACCTTCTTTTTGAGCCCCATATTCCCATGGTCAGTAAATAAGTCCTGTTTGGGGGGTGTTTTGGGAAAGGGCTTAATACTCTGTTTTGGGAGATCGATCTATATGGCAGCTACATCAAAAGATGGTCTGATCTGGGCCATATTCAACAAAAAGATGTAGGGGTCTTCTATTGGGTTGCCCAAAAAGTAATTGCGGACTTAAAATGATCAAATGATCGGACTTAAATGTCAAGATCAAGAATATATATACTATATGGGGTCTTTGACACATGTTTTAAGATATTACAAACGGAATGACAAAATGAGTATACCCCCATCCTATGGTATAAAAATACACAATTGTCTGTTTATATATATATATGTAAACCCCCTTTCGTCACAATCCGGTAAAAATTGGATAACTTAAACACCCAAATTCGGCAGGGGTCTAATATATATGACACTATTCAATTTTGTAGAACAAAATATTGGTCTTTTTGGCAGATATATCCAATTATAAACCGATCTGAACAATATCAAGGTCGGATATCGGGAAGCTTAGAAAAACTCACTGTTTGAAATTTCAGCGAAATCGGGTAATAAAATAAGCTTTTATGGGCTTCAGTCCCCTTATCGGCAGATCGGTTTATATGACAGCTATATCTAAATATAGTCCGATCTGAACCATATTAAGGTCGGATGTTAGGAGGCCTTTACCTACTCAATGTTCCAAATTTCAGCGAAATCGGATAAAAAAATAAAGCTTTTATGGAATTCATACCCTTTATCGGGAGATCGGTCTATATAGCTATGTCTATACATAGTCCTATCTGAACCATATTTGTGTGAATAGTCGGGAAGCCATAAACTATTCACGGTTTCAAATTTCATTGAAATCGTATAAAAAATAAAGCATTTATAGGCATTCGACTCTTTATCGGCAGATCGGTCTATATAGCAGCTATATCCAAATATGGTCAGATTTGGCCCGTTCAAGAACTTAACCAGCGTACATCAAAAAGACGCATCTGTGCAAAATTTCAGCTCAATGTCTCAAATACTGAAGGCTCTAGACTGATTAAAACAGACGGACGAACACGGACATCGTTAAATCGTCTTAGAATTTTACGACGATCCAAAATATATATACTTTGTAGAGTCGGAAATTTATATTTCGATGTGTTGCAAACGGAGTGACTTAATGAATATACCCCCTATCCTACGGTGGTGGGTATAAAAAATGTTAAAAAAATAAAAGTTTAATCGCTCTCTTATTTCGATCTTAAAAGCTTTTCGTGATTTTTCGAACATATTCTAGCTCGAGATCATATTTGATGCTTTCTATTCAAAGAATAGCATAGCAAAGAACTTATTAAAGTTATGCAAGTGTTTGTTGTTATTCAAAACATTTTAACTGGCAGGGTGGGTCACGATTTCTAATACGCCATGTATCTCTATCAAAACCAACACCAATAACATTACTCAAGAAAAATAAACTATGAATATACAGACATAATACACACAAAAATTGAAAAAAAATTTGAAAAATTATAAAAAAAAAATATAAATAAAACATAGATAAAAAGAAAATATATTTATAAAATATTAAAAAAAAAAAATTATGAAAAAAAAATAGAAAAAATAGTTTTGAAAAGTTTATTATCAAATCAAAGGGAAAGATCAACTTTAGAAATTCTTTTTATTAAGAAATAAATAAAATAACTCTATTTGCCCTATACTTAAAGTATATTTAAAAAAAAAATTTATATAAAAAAATTAAAAACATATTAAAAAAAAATTAAAAATAAGTCATTTTACCATGGGAATAACCTATTTATAATTTTTCTCAATGTATAATTTTTTTGTTGCGAGTGTTACCTTATTTACCGCTTATCCTTCAATTATTTCTATAGTTTTTTTGTTTTTCTTTTGCTCATTTTATCTCTAATGTTTCCTTAATTTGTTCTTTGATTTTGATTTACTCTTAAAATTAATGTCCTTCTGGCCTTAAAAGTCAGTGTCACATAAAAGACGGTGATGATTTTCTAGAACGCGATCGAGGTTTCGAAGGACTTTTGAGGCTATGTCTAGAGGTACTGCGTGGCTTAAAGCCTCCGGCATCTGACCAGGGTTCCGAAACACGTCCGTACCAATGAATGAGATCCATTACTTCAAGCTGAAAATAAAATAAGACACATTTTTTTTTTAAATTAAGAGTTACAATTTGAGGAAATATCCTGTAATAAATCAAGTAAAAGCGTGCTAAGTTCGGAAGGGCCGAATCTTGGAAACCCACCACCATGGATTTTGCTTAAATATGGTACTTGGCGCAATTGTTGAGAGTCACAACAGAACACTATATGCAAATTTTCAGCCAAATCGGATAAAAATCACGCCGTGTAAGGGCTCAAGAAGTCAAATCGGGAGATCGTTTTATATGGGAGCTATGTCACGTTCTTTACCGATTTGAACCGCACAGATGTTGTGAGTCATAACCGAATACCATGTGGAAAATTTCAGCCAAATCGGATAAAAATTGTGGCTTCCAGGGGCTCAAGAAGTCAAATCGGGAGATCGGTTTATATGGGATCTATATAAGGTTATACACAGATTTAAACCATACTTTACACAGTTATTGGAAGTCAAAATAGAACACTATGTGCAAAATTTCAGCCAAATCGGAAAATAATTGCGGCTTTTAGGGGCTCAGGAAGTCAAATCGGGAGATCGGTTTATATGGAAGCTATATCAGGTTCTTGACCGATTTGAACCGTACTTGGCACAGATGTTGGGAGTGATAACCGAATACTATGTGGAAAATTTCAACCAAATCGGACAAAAATTGTGGCTTCCATGGACTTAAGAAGTGAAATCGGGAGATCGGATTATATGGGAGCTATATCCAAATCTGAACCTACCTACATCAATATTAAGTATCTGTGCAAAACTTCAAGCGGCTAGCTCTACGCTATCGTGATTTCGACAGATGGACGGACGGACATGGCTAGTTCGAATATTTAATCGGTCCTAGATCAATATTTCGACGAATGACTAGATTAGTATACCCCCATCCTATGGTAGTGGGTATAAAAATCGTCTTTAAAAAAACGCAGACGATTATTGTAGCGATTGGACTATAATAGAAACATTATTCGAATATAGAACAATCAATGCAGTATTTATGTTTTTTTGGACTTCAATGTTAGTGATTAATAAAAATCTCTAAATTAGATAAAATTTTCAATCGGGAGATTGATCGACCTCGAATAGCCCCCATATAGACCGATCCCATAAAATCCACATTTATTCTCCAATTTTGCTGAAATTTGGGACAGTAAATTGTATTAGGCCCTTCAACATTCATCTTCAATTTGGCTCAGATCGTTCCAGATTTGGATATAGCTGCCATATAGACCGATCTCTCGATATAAGGTTTTGGGTCCATTAAAGGTGCATTTATTGTCTGATTTCGCCGGAATTCGGAACAGTGAGTAGTGTTAGGCTCTTCGACAACATTCCGTAATTTGGCCCAGATCGGTCCAGATTTCGATATAACTGCCTTATAGACCGATCTCTCGATTCAAAGTTTTGGGTACATAAAAGGCGCATTTATTGTCCGATTTCGCAGACATTTGGGACAGTGAGTTGTGTTAGGCCCTCTTCAATTCGGCCCAGATCGGTTCAGATTTTGATATAGCTGCCATATAGACCGATCTCTCGATTTAAAGTTTTGGCCCCATTAAAGGCAAGTGCGATTTCGCTGAAATTTCAAACCGTGACTTATGTTAGGCTTTTCGACATCCGTGTCGTATATGGTTCAGATCGGTCTATATTTGGATATGGCTACCAAAAAAGACCAATATTTGGTTCTACAAAATTGAACAATGACTTGTACTCTATAGAACACTTAATATCCGTGTCGAATTTGGCCCAAATCGGAACATATTTCGATAAAGTTGCTATGTGGGCACACATTATGCATTTTTCAATGGATTATGACGAAATGGGGCTTACATATATACCGGAGGTGGTGGGTAACCAATATCTTATCAATATATAGCAAATGCCTCAATAGTTGTTTAGAAGTTAAATTTTTTTTGGATTTATTAAAAAGTTAAAATTTTTTAATTTAATATCAGCAGACAGTATTTGCTGATATCATTAAACTAATTTTTTGGGTGTAGAGGTTAGCATGTCCGGCAATGATGCTCAACGCCCAGGTTCGAGTCCTGGCGATAACGTAAGAAAAAATTTTCGGAAATGGTTATTTTCTCCTAATGCTGGCGACATTGTGAGGTACTATGCCATGTAAAACTTCTTCCCAAGGAAGTGTCGCACTGCCGGGCTCGGCTATAAAAAGGAGGCCCCTTATCACTCAGCTTAAACTAGAATCGGACAGCACTCATTCATTAGTGAAAAGTTTTGTCTTGTTCCTTTATGGAATGTTCATGGGCAAATTTGCAAATTGGCATACTGGCATTAAAACCTCCTAACTCGTAACCTTTCGGTGTTGTCGTGACTCCTCTCCCAGTCCTCACAGAAATGTCGGTCATGTCCTTTTTTAATACATCAGTCGGTCCGTCTACTTCGTTGTTTAGAATTTGGACATTTCAGGTTTAGGTTTGTAAATCATGATTCATGATTATCAACATCAGCGGAATCCATTCAAAGCATTATTGCTCTACTAAAAAAACGGGATTTTCCCGGCAATTGTTAGCTCATAATCGTTATCGGATGTTAAAGGCAGCTATCCAAGGTGACACCTATGGGAGATCAGTGTTTATAATTGAAATGAGACAGGATGCAAATTAGACCTGAACTTTGCCAAGTAAAAAGCGCTCAGATGCGTTACTTGGTAACCCTCATACCCTTCGACACTGATTCCATTCTATATCTCCTTGCCGAAGTTAATGTCCTTTGCTTGTTAGTATTTACTTACTTGCAATGGTCTGGATAATTCCTTAAACATAGCAGCCTTTGTTAAATGAGAGTTCTGTGATAGAAATGAAAGACACTTGGATTTTAAGGCCGAGGCCATGTAATGATCAGCTATGCCCAGTAGACATAAGACCGAATGTTCATCGATTTGGGAATTTAAAGTATTTTCACACAATTCCTATAAAAATATATCCACAAACAAATATTAGTAAAAAATTTAAGTAATAATTAAATACCTTAGGTACCTTTAAATCTTCAATAGAGTATTTATCAGCCAATAGCATCAATTCACAAATTTGCTCGGCTCCCACTGTCTTATCAATGGGAGCTCCATATAGGTATAAGAGAAGACGGCGAAAGATGACGGGAGAACAATCGGTGACCACAATTTTCCTTTATAAAAAAAAAGAAAAACTATGAGTAAGCTCTAGATTTTCATAATTTTCGTTTCAATTACCTCGTCAAACTCTCCTGCATTCCCGACATCAAAGCCTTTTTAAACCATTCACAACGTGCTGCCACAATCACACGATGAGCACGAAAGTTATGCACCTGTATGGATGATTTATGGGATGCCATCAGTTGTATATCCATGGAATTTTTATCCATGACACTGATATTAGGCACAGTACTATGTGCCGGCTGTGGTGAGTACATATGGACTTCAAATTCCATATCCGATAATTGAGCAGAGTGCAGGAGACGTAAAGCATTCTTCGATAGATTACTGCTGATCGCAATGGGAGGTTCGCATAGATGGCGGATGAGATTAAGCTGGGATTTTGGAAAATATTTTTAAGAATCAATTTTTGGAAATGTTTTGGTAGTTTAAGACTTTCACCTTGATACTATTATAATCATGATCTTGGGTACGTTCCATAAGCAAAGGATCTAAACTCAATTCGAATGTGTCTTCGCTTTGCAATGTATTCAATTCACTTTCCAATATATTCGAAGGTTCCAAAAGACCCAACTCTATTAGGGTATGAGTGAATTCCTGCTTTTGAACAAGTTTACAGATCTGTGAAAAAGTTTTTATGAAAATTCATTTGAAATAAATGCTATAGGAATAATTTTATTTTTATGTTTCAGTACCTGGCTCATGGCGTCCTTCAAAGCAGATTTATGATCAAATACTTTCACAATAACCCCATTCTGTAAGAAATAAATCCGATTGGTTAAGAAAATGTTATTAAGGAAGAAAGCAAAAGAACAAAATTTCTTTACAAAAATTTTGGGTCAAACATCCTTTGCCAAAAACCACTCAAAAGGACATTTGTGTGCAGTGAAAGCTACCCAAAAGAAAGAAACCCAAAACGGACATAAAGATCTCCAAAAATTATATGGGCTCCCATGAAAAGTCTCTTGGACTAGAGTACGAATGTTTCTGGAAGACCGGCCCACCTCCCAAAAAGCCCCAAAAAGGATGTTAGTTTTTCTTCACGGATAAGATTGAAAGGTCTTTGGGAGAAAGGTGGAGTTACATTCAAATGCAACTCTGCAAACAGATCCCTCAAAAGCTACGCGCAAAAGTTTAACCATGTTTTAATTTGACCATTGAACTCGAGCTTCATTCTGTGTTGCCGATCGTGAAGAAGTGTTTTTAGGCGTCAAAGTTAAAAATTGTTTACATTTTGGGCCTTGCTTTTGTGGAATAAGTTTGCAGAGTTGCATCTGAATTTTTGAGGAGCCAAACGTACATTTCTACGACAGTGAATTTAGTAACGTAAACCTTAGTAGTAACAACACCTCACCAGACCTACATTTTTATGTTGAGCGTTTTGAACAAAGCGATATCGTTAGCGCTGTATAATCGATTAAGTCTAATGCCATTGGTTCTGATGGTATTGATCGAAGATTTTTTTAGGATAATTCTATCCTTTATTCTTCCGTATATGCGCCATCTTTTTAACAATATTATTTTAAGGAGTTGCTATCCACAGTCTTGGAAACGGGCAAGGATAGTCCCAATACCAAAGAATAACCAGGAATTTAGGCCAATAGCAATACTTCCATACGTCTTTAAGATATTTGAGACTCTAGTCAACCGGAAAATATCAGAATATATTGCAAATAATTCGCTGCTAACAGATTTTCAATCTGGTTTCCGGCACTACTGCACTTTTGAAAGTAGTTGAAGATGTAAGGAGTGATATTGACAGCGATAAAGTTACCTTTCTTGTTCTCTTAGATCATTCGAAGGCATTTGATTCCATTGATCTCAATATACTTTGCCTTAAACTGAAACATTTATTTAAATTTTCTGAAAGAACAACGGATCGTATATTTTCGTATCTTTCGAATAGAAGATAATCGGTAGTGTTGATAGCCGGTATTCTAGTTATCTTTCAGTCTCAAGAGATGTTCCACAGGGGTCTGTATAGTTTTTTCCATATAGCAATGACCTTCCTGGACAGTTGCGCAACTGTGGTATTCATATGTATGCCGACGACGTACAGCTGTATATGAGCTCCTCGCCGGAGAGGTTGATCGATGGCGTACTTCGCCTTAATAATGACTTGGATAGGATACACACATGGGCAAACGCCAACGGACTACTTTTAAATCCAACAAAGTCAAAGTGCCTTGTAATTGGTAGGAATCGGGTGACAATGCCGCCCAATCTTAATGTGGCAATTATTGGAGCACCAATTCAGATTGTTGCATCTGCAAGACACCTTGGGTTGGAGTTTGATGATAGACTTTCATGGAACAATCATATCAGTATGACAATGGGCACGACCTACGTCGTTTTACGAAACTTATATATGAGTCGACAATACCCCTTTGTTAGTAAGAATGCTTTTGGCTAGGACATTTAGGGGGACATTTTTTACTTCAATATTGTAACAGTAACATTGCTTAAATTGTTAAATATTTGTTATCGATTATTGTTCTATTTAAACGAAAACTTGTTGAACTCATTGTATTTATCAATTTTCCAACCCATGCTTTATATAAGACACTGTCTTTTGTATGGGGTTGCCTAAAAAGTAATTGCGGATTTTTTAAAAGAAAGTAAATGCATTTTTAATAAAACTTAGAATGAACTTTAATCAAATATATAATTGCCATTTTGTTCGATAACCTTTTGCCATCTTCCTGGCAAATTTAGTATTCCACGCTCATAGAACTTCTGGCCTTTATCTGCCGAAAGTTTTACCATTTAAGGAGTTCTGCAAAGATCGAAATAAATGGTAGTCTGATGGTGCAAGGTCAGGGCTATATGGTGGATGCATCAAAAGTTCCCAGCCAAGCTCACTCAGTTTTTGGCGAGTGACCAAAGATGTGTGCGGTCTAGCGTTGTCCTGGTGGAATATGACACCTTTACGATTGACCAATACTGGTCGCTTCTCCTTGATGGCTGTATTCAATTTGTCCAATTGTTGACAGTAAACATCCGAATTAATCGTTTGGTTCCTTGGAAGCAGCTCAAAATATACCACACCCTTCCAATCCCACCAAACAGACAGCATAACCTTATTTGGGTGGATATCAGCCTTTGAAGTGGTTTGAGCTGGTTCACCATGCTTGAACCATGATCGTTTTCGACTAACGTTGTTGTAAACAATCCATTTTTCATCTCCAGTTATGATTCGTTTTAAAAACGGATCGAATTCGTTGCGTTTAAGGTGCATATCACAAGCGTTGATTCGGTTTGTTAAATGAATTTCTTTCAATACATGTGCTACCCATATTAAAATTGACGCCAAACAAACAAATGTAAACAAAATTTCGCGCACTTTTTTTCTAAAGCACGCTAAAAGTAACAGCTGATAACTGACAGAAGAAAGAATGCAATTACAGAGTCACAAGCCATTGAAAAAATTTGTCAACGCCGACTATATTACTATATAATAAAATACAAATACAATACAAAAGAAGAAAAAAAATATATATATAAAATACATGTTGAAGCCAGTTCAACAAAACTATTACTAATGATCCTAACCCTAATATGAATTACACTGAACTGAATCTTTAAAATTGTTTTAAGTGTCTCTAAGTAAACTTTCTTACCCGTGGATTTACATATTTTTATCAGCTTGGCAACCCTTTATGCATTCTAGGCAAATGGGCCAAAAGCTTTCACTCAAACGGATAAAGGGCAGCCATATTAACCAAATTTCCAATTCGCGTTTTCGTAAATCTATTCACTTTTACCTTACTTGCACCGCCTCTACTTCACTTGCGCAGCATCAACTTAAGAAAGCGGTAAGGACTTGCGGATTACCTATAAACTGAACGAATTAAAATCTGACCTGTTGTGTTTTATTCTTCCTTTTTTCATATTTTTACACTTTGGAAGAATCATTTTTAAATGCAGCCCATTTACAGCTACTTGCAACCCAACTTTTACATGGTCCTTCGAACCGGATTGCATCGGAGAAATGTAACTTGCACGGTTTTTCGGGTCACTTTATACCTCCGCATGCTCCACATATGGGTGGTTGTGGGAGAGAGCTGTAAAGAACATGAAGTCTCACTTACGAAAAGTTGCCTACAAAAAAATTCAAAATACAAAATTCACATTCGAAGAATTTTCGACACTTCTAGTTCGAATTGAGAGTGTACTTAACTCTTGACCACTCTCTCCCATGACTGCGAACCTTTCTGATCAGCTTCCATTGACTCCTGGTCAACTGCTAAGATGAACTACCTTCTGTTCTGTTCGGAAGAATATTCCGATGTTTTATCAATTCTTAACCGCTGGAAACGACTCAAGGCCATCCAGATTCAATTCGGTATGCGCTGGAAAACTAAGTACATCTCTGACTTACAAAGTCGTACAAATGGGAAGCTGCTCAACAAAATTTGAAAGAAAATGATTTTGTGGTCATTAAAGAAGACAACTTTCCACCCAGTGAATGGGAGCATCACTATAAAATGCAGTCCAGCCACAGCTACTGGTGTGCACATAGTATGTAACTCCACCTAAGAGTACGAATCTGATTAAAAACCCTCCAAGCGTATTTCGTGGCTGATCAAGACAATATGGAACCCGGAGAGGACCAGTAAATAACTTAATTCCTACTTCACTTTACTTTAATTGGCTATGACAGAATATTTGTTCCACTAGCCGAACATAGAATAGCGTTCCAAGCGCCTCGATCTTCTGCGCTCATTCTATAATCTCTGACACCAAATTTCGAGGTGTCTCCCACAACTTGATCTTTCCATCGGGCTTTAAGTCTTCCCGGTTTGCGTGTACCACCGTGTTTGCCTCCAAAATACTTCTTTACTGGATCTTCTTCATCCATTCTGACAACAATACCTAGCCAAAGCAGCCATTGTATTTTAATGTGTGTAATTTGCTATCGTCGTCATACAGCTCATACAGCTCGTGGATCATACGTCGCCTATATTCTCCTTTAACGCAAACTTGTCCATATATTTTACGAAGAATCTTTCTCTCAAATACTCCAAGCACTGCCTCATCTGCTTTTACCATATAACAGAACCATATAACAGCACGGGTAGGAGTAAAGGAGTATTGAAGGCGGCTTTGTAATCAACAAAGAGATGGTAGGTATTGATTTGTCCTTCTCGGGTCTTTTCCAGGATTTGGCGCAGTGTGAATATCTGGTCCTGGTTGGATTCACCAGGTCTAAAGCCGCATTGGTAGGGTCCAATTATCTCATTGACATTTGGTTTTAATCTTTCACACAGTACGCTCGAGAGTATCTTGTATGCGATGGGGAGGAGACTTATTCCTCTGTAGTTGGCACATTCCGTCTTTCCGATTTCCTTCTTTGTCCCTGCAGGAGGATGTGCCTGCACCAAAGCCATCGTTTTGAAGTTTAATTTTTTGGTAGTATTTCCGGACTTTATTCTGACTCCTGTACATCTCAATTCGCTCACACTCACGTCTTTCCATTTCCTTTTTCTTTCTGCGGAATAGATGTTTCTCCTCTCTCCTTTTTACTCGATACCTCTCCATCTGATTGCTCTATATGCTGCATTCTTGGCTTCAGTAGCATCTCGACACTCTTGATCGTACCATGGGTTTCTTGGAGGAGGCTTCCGGTACCCAAGAACAGATTTCGCAGCATTTTCCAGGTAATGGGCAATAGTTTGCCACTGCGCCATTATATCATCGGAACAAGGAGTGCTTTCATCAAGCAGTTGGGTCAGTCGAGTGGAGTATGCCGTTGCCATTTGTTGTGTTGCAGCTTTTCAATGTCCTGCTTCCGTGCAAATAACTTAATTCACCTACATAATATTATTTTTCCCTTTCTAAAAACCCATTTTTTGATTGTAAGAAGCCCATATAGTCTACTATATTTCGACAAGATTTACTCAAATATCTGCGGCTGCAGAAAAAAATGTTAAAACTTACAATTTGTGATGTGGCCAGTTTAAAGCAAAACTTAAACTCTTTCCAACCCAATTTCTCCTCCAAGCGATCCGATAGGTTTTCCATAATCAAAATATAAGTAGGGATATCCAAGATCAATTGTTCCAGATTTTGATGGATGGTGCTGCGTTTGCACAAGAAATCCATTTCGCAATAAGTAATTCTAAAGAAAAATATATTATTTGAATTTCTTTTTTTCGTAAAACATTTGAAGTCCTTACTTTTTATCCCTAATTATATCCAACGCAGCCGATATACGACCATATATATCCCTCATCTTACGCACTTCATACATATAGAGTACAAATTTCAAATCATTTTCGGCACTCATTAAACGTTGCTTATCCGAAGGGTTCTCATACAGCGTCAGACCTATGGGTGGCCCTCGACGAGGTCTTGGCGACAGAGGTGGCTGACTGAACAGTGTGGTGACCGTGGCATCTTCCATCGGATTGTTGGCGGTTATGAAGGTATTATTTTGTATTTGCATAGCAACTGCATCATCAGTTGCATATTTCATAGATAAATCTAAATGTGAGCATTTCAAGTCCTGATTAGAGAGAGAGATGAAATGTTTAAGAATATTTTGGCAAGGATTTGCTGGTGAAACATGTTACTTACTTTACACATTTTCTCTAAAGAATTTTTGATTTCCTCTATCACACTAGTTAAAATCAATAAAGTTTTTTCAATCTGAAGTGATAGAATAAAATGATTAAATAAAAAAAGAATATTTAAATAAAAGTTGATAGGCCAAACTTTGGATATTCAGCATCGTGGATATATACACGTATAAAAAAAATGATGATCATAGTTATAAAATTTACCCCATTGGTTCACAAAAGTGAAGTGAATGCACAGATGATGTCAGATTAACCACAAATGTTGACAAGTCAACAACAGTTTTTAGTGAACTTCACATTTGAACAACGTCTAGTTCACAATTGTTTAAATATTGCATTAAGTTGTTGTCTGCTGAGAATCGAACCTATGTTCCATCCATTCCATGACTATGCATTTACAAATGCCTTACCACTTTGTACCAAGGCAGCCTAAGTACAACGAGCCTTCACAAAATCATCCCCACAAGATGACAATGACAATGACACCATATTTGTTCTATCAGTGTATATATATCTCAAGACTTTAAATCGGGTCCAATAATGGCAGGACTTATAAACAGGTCTAGCCAGAGTACTTTAGTCTGGTAACAGAAGACCCACAAGGCACTCCACAGGTTGCATTTTATCGCCACTCCAACTACGAAACCTGAGTGAAGAGGGATATGAATCCGTCTGATGTGTTACAATATTTCTAAGTGGTAGCGATCCGAATCAATTATGCAGGAGGGCCGAAAAGGTTCTTGAGGATTATATTTAACTGAGCTACACTAGGGGTTTGCGCGAGCAGACTCATATATATCTGTTTACTAAGAAGACAAAATTGGACCAATTAGAGGCACGTTTCCTCAACGTAACGATTTCGACATGGGAAAATTTTACTGGTACACTCAAGTAGCTTACTGAGTATTTTCTGCTGGATACGACCGGCAATCTTTTGGAACGGCTTATTAAGCCACGGCTCTACGACTCCACCATTAAGGTAGGTGGACTCTCAAAAAGCCAACATGAATTCCGAGTAGCAATGTCCACGATCGGAGCTCTAAGAGACGTGATGGTGATAGTAGAGACGACTAGGCAAAGTAACCACTACTCTAGGCAGATTGTCTTCATAGCCATACAAGATGTGAAGAACGCATTCAATAGCCACAGATGGTCTGAAGTCCTCAAAGCACACAGATACTGGCTTATATGATGCGAATAATGAGAAGTTACTTGCATAACAGGGTACTTGTCTATAACTCTCAGGATGGAACGAGTGAATATGAGGTAACATTAGGAACGGCGCAATGCTTCATACTTGGATCGGATCTTGGAATGCCAGTATTGAATACTACGCACATAAATGCCAGACAGAACCTTTTGGATATGCTGACGAAATCGCTGCAGTCATAACGGCAAGAGACCCGGAAGGTGCAGAGCGCAAAATACGATAGGTGATGCTAAGGGCAAAGTTGGCTGGAGAAAACGGAGTTGCTACCCCAAACGAGAAAAAGTATCCCAGTGGAAGTGAATATGCCCACAGATGACATACTGGTGAAATCCAAGAGATTGGTCAAATATCTAAGGAACCAACTCCGTCGACAAATGACAAATATAATTGGGCCTCTCCAGAACAGGCGCAGACTCTTAATGGAGACTTTCAACAGCATCCTGCTCTTTGGGCGCGAAAAACTGCAGACAGCATGCTGAGCGAAATCTCTGTTCTTGCTACGGAGGACGGCGGCTCTTAGGGTTATATCATCCTACAGGACAGTGGCGGAGGCCGTTGGCCTTATAATAGCCTGAATGGTTCCCATAGACCTACAGGCCATGGAGCGCGTCAGGCTCTACGCCACACCCAGAGAGGACAGAGTCACATTCAAACGGCTCATACTCGGGCCATAAAATAGGAGTATCGATAGAGACTTTCGAGTAATGACAACAAAGGTGGACAAATGAGAATCGGGTCAGGCGGACGATCCGATGTACGGATGTGGAGAAATAGGTAGCACGGTGATGTCAACTTTAAGATCACACAGATGTTGACAGGCCATGGTTACTTCCGAAAATATCCGCCACGAAGTGCAACACCCAGAGAGGACAGAGTGACATTCAAACGGCTCATACACGGAACATACATATGGGACTATCGATAGAGACTTTCGAGTAATGACAACAAAGGTGGACAAATGAGAATCGGGCCAGGCGGACGATCCGATGTACGGATGTGGAGCGATAGGAAGCACGGCGATGTCAACTATGGGTTGCCTAAAAAGTAATTTGCCGATTTTTCATATAGTCGGCGTTGACAAATTTTTTCACAGCTTGTGACTCTGTAATTGCATTCTTTCTTCTGTCAGTTATCAGCTGTTACTTTTAGCTTGCCTTAGAAAAAAAGTGTAAAAAATGTATATTTGATTAAAGTTGATTCTAAGATTTATTAAAAATGCATTTACATTCTTTTAAAAAATCCGCAATTACTTTTTGGGCAACCCAATATTACATCACACAGATGCTGACAGGCCATGGTTACTTCCGAAAATACCTGCTTAGAACAAGCAAATGCTATTCCAGCAGGTGCATTTATGAGGAGCTAGAAGTTGCAGACGAAATGGAAAATACATTCTTCCAGTGCTAGCGCTGGCTTGAAAGACGCAGCGACTTGGAAACAGCCATTGGCGACGTTTCGCCTGGGACAATGGTCCAGAGGATGCTGAAAGACAAGAAGAACTGGGAGGCGGTGATGAGATACGCCGAACAAGTACTGCGCAGGAAGAATATAGACCTGGAAATGATAGGAAAAATCACCAAATATGGGATCCACTTCGAAGTAATGCGAAAGCAGTCTCGAGGTGGAATTTATCCCCATGGGTTACATAGGGTGCGTTTTTACAGTTGATTACGGAGTCCAGTATAAGGCGAGAGAAGTACTCGTCAAATGGGTAAAGCATTTCCCCATGCTAATTAGCGAAAAAAATAAATAAAAAGGAGGTACTATTTAAGGTCCAACTGATACCAGTCTTGAAAAGTTGTTTGAACCAGAGAGATAAGGGGCCCAGATAATGTATAGTCGCCGCAGCCTGACTTTTGCCTTACTTTACTTGTTCTTCTGATCTTTATGAAATTTGGCTACGATTTATTGTGTTGTTATAGGGGATATCCAAAGTTTGACCCTTCTTAATATTAATAGAAAAATATTCGTCACATACCTCAGGTACTAAGTAATTAGCTAATTCATCTTTTTCCTCAGGCGTTAGACTTAAAAATACATTCAAAATGTTCCGAAGCAATTGATGTAGTTGTGACATAAATATGGGTATACGAGTGCGGACATATTTGATGATTTCATTCTTTTGGTAACGAGCAATATCGGCCGCATCCTTAATAAATATATTGCAAAATTGTAAAATTTTGGCACATCCTAGAAGAAACCAATACAAGCAACAACAACACAAACAACAATCAGCAAAGACATTCTATAAAAATCTTAAAAAGCATACCTATAGAGCATTCTCTTAAACTATCCTTAAATGTGGCATAAAGTAAGGCGGGTTCATGTGATATTGTGACGGGATTTATGGTTTGTATGACACGATTCAGAATACTGTGCAGATCCATGATGATATTAACAACAACTGTAATGAAAAACAAGATAATGTCAGCAAGACTAAAACTTAGAGCTGAATCTATGACTCCCAACTTACATTTCTTTAATTTGATCATTTTCAAATATTTTTTTGCCGGCTCAGCCAATTTCATTAGCGAAGGCTGAGCCTCGGCAAAATTAATCAATTTCTCACAAACATCCTCATTCATATCGGGCATTAGGGACTCCGTGTAAAGCCAATGCAGTATAGGAGTCAGCAGGAAAGCAGGCAGATCATATAAAACTCCCACCGGTGTCAAAGGTGATGAGGGTGGGGTGTCCATGGAGCTGGGAAATGGTGAAGGAGATCTGGCCCTAAATGGTGACAGCGGAGGTCTCCTGGTATTGCAGCTACTCGAGCTACACACTTCCGAAGTTTGTTGCAACATTACATCCTGACAAAAATTGAAAATATTTTTCGGCTGAGGCTGTAGATTATGATTCTCCAGATGGGAATCGGAGTGTGAGGTTGGTGGAAATCGCCTCATGCCTCCCTCGATGTTAAGCAAGTTGAGACTGCTACCATTTTGCTGAGGTTTAGTGGAAAGGCAATTAAAGGAGGAAGATAGCTGATGATGATGTTGTTGTTGCTGCATTTTCATGCCGGTTGTGCCACCTCCACCCCCCAGCACAGCATGCTCTGTGGGGGGTTGTAGATAAATGGGCGATAGATTTAGGCGGGGTAACGATTTTTGATGATGAGCTTCTAGAGTGGCTTGTGTACTGCTCGTATGCGGTGTAGTCACCGATATTTTAATGGGATTGGGAGAATTTGGTACACTGGCATTTTCCTTGGCTTTCACCATGAGTGTATCCTGTGTTCGACTTACTGTCTGAGGTATCGATATAGTGCTGGAATGATGAACGCACATGCTGCAATCAAATCCGTTTAGCCTTAGAATGGCGGCATGAACATGGTACTAGTAGTGGACGAGAAGGGGGATTATTATTTTTAGATATAGTAAAAATATTGAGTTTTTCACCCACCTCACACCCATCAGAACTTTTAATGATGACATCAGAAAAGTAAGAATCACTCAGTGCCTCTCCAAAGGAAAATTCCTTTTCCTGCCCTGCTGCCTGACCTTCTTTTAAGCGCTTGCATTCCACAGCATACCAGTTTTCACAAAACAATATCAATGTATCCGAGGGTGCTAAAGTTGTGGTCTGCAATGGGAAAATAAAAATTAAACAATGGACCCAAGATTGCTAGCCACTTCACTGGGGGACCTTTGGTGTGTTCGCACAACCAGAAGTTATCAGAGGAAACGAAGATAGACAGACGGAGAAACAACATAAGGCGGCACAAGACGACACAAATTCACAAGTAAAAAAATGGGGAACCACGCTGACAGAGAACTCAAACTGGGGAAACTATGGCCCAGTCAGTTAACTCAGGCCTCCACAGAATGGACTAAGTGACTGTAGGGAATTCAGGCACAGAAATATGTTTTCACCCATTTTCGTGTGTCTTTTCCTCGCAATTACAGGACAGTGTCACAAAAGGTGCTCGACCTTATCCATCTCCTTCTCATCATCATATAGCCTGTGGAACTCTGCCTCTCCCTGCAAACAACGCGGCGTTAAGAACCTGACGTTGCAATGACCAGTCAGGATCAAGTCATGCTTTCTCAGGCCCAGGATAAGCAACATCCTATTCCGAGAAATACTCGGCCGCTGGGCCTTTGCCAGCATGCAAACATATCCCACGCCTCATTTACACGGCCATTGTAGGCAGGGCCCACCTTAACATAAAGCTCGAACAAGGGAGGGCTCACAGATTTCTTAGCACGATCTGCGCTAATCAGCAGTCGGCTGAGTCGGCAACTTCGTTCCCCCTTGATGACCCGAGATCCAGCAGAGACTAACAGCCTTACCCATGGCTTGAAGAATATCTGGTTAGATAAACTAACCAGTCTCAACCCAACGAGGCCCATCGCTAGAGCCTTTGGCGTCACCTGACTGTCCACCTATATAATGACAATCTGATCAGTCCTTTTCGACATTGTATTCAGTGTCTTCAACGATGCGACCGTCCCGAAGGTTATATGATTTCCTGATTCCAAGGAACTCGATAAAGACGCCTGCCCCAATGCCCCTTCAAATTTAAGGCTATCTAGGTATACATTAAATACCAGGAAGAGAGGGTTACCACGTGCCCAAGGAAGAACTTATCACCATGCCCTTGATTTGAGGAGCGCTAGATTTCTCAGAAACTTAGGCTTATGGCACTCTTCATTGCAACCTGTATGTTGGTTATCATAAGCGTAGTGCTTATGGCCCTTAGATTCGCTAAAACAGTCTCCGCGAAAAAAAAAATCCTTTACAAACACCCTCCAATCCTCTTAAATAGTATCATCGAGATTCATTAAAGTTATATCTGTCACCTTTGACCTATTACGTATCTTGGAGGTAGGAACGTTACCAATTTTATTGAACTTTAAAATCGCCTAAACATATAGAATTCAGATACCAAATTATACTTAAAGCAATGTTTAAAAATATGAAAACCTTAACAAAAAGAGCCAACTTACATTAAATTCAATACTGTGTCCCGCAAAAGCACCAAATATCAATCGTGGATTATTCTCATTGACCTCGAATGTTTCACAGCTGAAAAGGACGCTGGCCGAATCACAGCAACTCCCACAGTCTTTGCTTTCCGGCAGGGGGCTGACCAAATCATTGTACCACGTTATATCACTGGTATCATCCAAACGGAATTTTATGCTGCAGGAAGCGCCATACAAAGGAAAAGAACAAAACTGGCTTATAAATGTCAAATAACACTCAGAGCAAGAAAACAATTCAATAAAAGTCGAGGCATTGATATTTTCATAGCGTGCATTGCATGCATATTCACAATATTCATAGTGCTCATATATGTGGCAATGGCATACTCCCACGTTCCAAGTGTTTTTCTTACCCTTCCAAACCGGATATTTCTTTTTTGCCTTCAAACGTACAGGAAACAATCTGAAAACAAGCGGATATATTTCACTTGTTATTTGTTTTAGTATTTCTGTTATGTCTTCGAACAGAGGACTGAGATGGGCAGCTCAAAACCCCTTAAAAAGCCCTTACTTACCTCCCATGTACCGTGAAAGGTATGTTCAACAGCTGCCATGGCTCTGCTGCCGCTTTTAGCAATGCTGCTACTGCTGCTGCTGCTGCTGCCGCCTGTATGGCTGTTTCTTCAGCATAAATAATAAATAGAGTGGGCGAGGTACATACAATGGCGATGGGAGACCGCCAGGGGGTTATACTTGCTGGGATATTTTCCAGGATTTTAGCGAAAGTCCTTTAACATGGTTATGCTAAATTTTAGATATAAGGTAAATTTTTATATTAAGGCTATGGAAAATCAATCCCAGACTCTATTTCACTTAACAAAAATATCGAATTTTCCCAATCAACTTCATGTTGTTGAAGAGAAAATTTTATGTATCGGAATTTGCACAAAGTTGTAGATTCTCACTTGTTTCGGTTTTGCATAAAACTATCATTCTTTCAATATTTTGTCAATATTTCCACACAATTTCTATTTCATTATTTACATTATACTTTGTTTTCCAATTTTTCTTACATTTATTTAACTTATTTTAACTTTTTCCTAGATTTTCTCTGAATTTTTCTCTTCACTTACACTTTTTCTACTTTCCTTTATCTTCAGGACGAACACTTTTTGTCATATAGGCGAAGGAATGTACACACACACACACTCACATATATAACCATATAGTAACGATTACCCACCACCAATACAAATAGCAACAGTGTAAAGCAGTAAAACCCACTGTCACAAGGTATTTAACGGTATACTTGCGCTACACAGCTGATTCAAACAGGGTTGTTGAAAGTTGGTTTATAAATCATATGTTTTGGATAAAAAGAGAAAATGTGTCATTGATACACCGGATATCGTCTGAAATATACACAATTATGTTATATTAATGAAATATTTTATTATTTTCTGAATTTAAGCATGATTGATTCATATTTTTATGATTTCTTTAAGTACTATTTGTTGCAACCTTTCTTTACATGGTTGTCTCTGATGTTGTCTGTACCTTACAGGTTGTGTCTATCTGGCAATGCTGTTTACTATAAAAGCCGTTATTGTTCAAATGTTCAAAATAAGACGAACAGGTAACAGTTTATCTTCATATATGAAAATCAATTTGTTTTTGTTTGTTAGTTTGTTTGTCTTTTCCGTATAAACTCAAAAACGTCTGAACCGATTTTCATGAAATATTCACAGATGGTAGAGTTTGAGCCCCTGGTGAAAATAGGGTACTAAATTTTTTAATATCCGAAGTGGGGGCGACCCAATTTTCATCTCGACGATGGGTGCACCGGTTTAAGCGAAATTTTGTATGCCACCTAATGGTAGCCCAAAAACACGAAATTGGTCAAAAATTTTGGGGTCAAATAACCTGGACGGACGCCCCATCCCAAAACTCACTCGAACGGACATGTGTACCGATTGGGACAATATGGGTATCAAATTAAAGGTATTTAAGAGTAGAGTACGAATTTGGTATAGAAATTTCACTCTTAATTTCGGGGGGGTCCCTTAACCACAAAAAAGCCCCAAGAGAACACTTTCACCGCTTTGGGCAATATGGGTATCAAATGAAAGGTATTTAAGAGTAGAATACAAATCTGACAAAAAAAAATTATTTGTTGGTGTCTGAGGGCCCTCCCTATCCCCCAAGACCCCCCAGCAGGACCAATTTACCGATTCTGACAATATGGATACCAAATGAAAGCTATTTTAAGGTAGAGTGAAATGCTGATAAAACAATTTATTCCTTGGTGTCTGAGGCGCCTCCCCACCCCCCAAACCGATTGAGAGAATATGGGTATCAAACGAAAGATATTTGGAATTTGTTATAAGAATTTGGTCCAAGGTGTCTACCTCCAAAACGGCCATAAGTGTCCAACGTCAGAAAAAGGGTATCGAATGACACGTCTTTGGGAGTTGACTACGAATATGGTATGCACAATTAGGACAGAGTCTGGGACCGGCCCACCCACTAAATACTACAATAGGACGTATAGTTTGATCGGGATAATATGTCAATTAAAAGATAGATCCATGAGAGAATATTTTGAATCCAATGTTGGTTTAAAGATTCAAGTATCTGGATCACGTCATACCATTCCGCAGGACAGTAGATCGCGACAATACAAGACTCAAATATTTTGTCGTTTGGTCTATAGCGCGGGGGTAGCAGCGCTCTCCTCCCAATAAATGCAACGCCAAACTGTCATGTAGGATGACCGAGAATATATTGTACTCAAATAAAAGGACGTGTCAGAGGGCGATCCCCCTCCCTCATATATAAGAATAATATGAAATAATATATGAAGGCCGATCAGGATAGAATAGAACGGAAATAAAAGGTCTTTGGTAGTAGAGTACGATTTTTACCCTCAGATTGGGATGGACACAGGAGGACCTGCGGACGTGTATGAAATATGATTTCGAATGTAGATAACCAATACAAAAAAATTAATTGGTGTGAATCTGAACGAGACCCCTTAGCTCTGAATATATTGATAACCTCCTTCAAAATGATTGACATTATGGGGCTCAAACAAAATCGTCCTCTAGCACGATGCTGATATTACTTCAGATTCCGCCTCTAAACTCCCTTCAAACCGGTAATGATTGCCTACTATGGCGATAAATAATATCCAAGTTTGAGGCCAAATGTTTGGGGGTCGTGTGGATTATGGCAAAAAGGGCCTCAAATATGTATCTGTTTCGTGGCAAAGAGTTTGGCTACTCGAATCCACCACCAAATCCAAGAGAATGAAGTAGATCTAACATGCAAACTTTAATGGGCGGACTTTCTCCTTACCCTATTTCCAAAAACGTCAGATCTCGGAGATGGGTAGGATATATAGGGGGCCGCCCCATCTCCAAAGCCACCAGCCAAATGGAATATAATCCAATAATGACAATATGGGATTCAAATGAAAGGTATTTGACCAGACCAGAGCACGAATCTGATATATGGGGATCCGCCTCACTCCCAAAAACACCCCATACCGCACATATTTACCAAACATGGCAATATACGGCTGCAATGAAATGTATTTGGGAGAAGAGCACCAATATAATATCTACATTGGCTCGAAATATCTGAAACGCCGTACCAGCACCCCCAAACGGGACTTATTTCCTGACGTGGCCGTATAGGGCTCAGATAAAATAAGAGAGTGAAATAAGGCGCTGCGGTGCGGGCCCTGGCCAACATATAAAAATCAATTTGTGTTTGTTTGTTTGTGTGTTCCTAATAGACTCAGAAACAGCTGAACGGATTTTCTTGAAATTTTCACAGATGGTGCATTATGGGCCCGTGGCGAAAATCGAGTACTTCATTTTGATATCTGATGGGGAAGCGGACCCTCCCTCTTTCCCTAATTTTCAGAAATGCCAGATCTCGGAGATGGGTGCGGCGAAATTTTGTGTGCCGTCTTATAGTAACCTAAAAACAAAAATTTGGTATCTAAATTTTGGATAGGGTACCTAAGGGGGCCACCCCACCCCCAAAACCTACCAAATATATATAAAGACCCATCATGACAATATGGGACTCAAATGAAAGGTATTTGAGATTAGAAAACATATCTGATATCAAATTGTTGGACCAAGTGTTTGGGGAACACCCAACCCCCAAAAACACCCCTAAATGTGACATATTTACCGGCCATGGCAATATGGGACTCAAATGAAAGGTATTTGCGAGTAGAATACGAATCTGCTATCCAAATGTGGGACCAAGTTTCTGGGGGTCCTCCGCTTCCCCAAAACACCCCCCAAATAGGGCTTATTTACTGACCATGGCAATATGGAGCTCAATTAAAAGGTATTTGAGTGTATAATACAAATCAGATATCCAAATGTGGAACCAAGTGTTTGGAAACCGCCCTTCCACAAATACATCCCCCAAAAACGACGAATTTACGACCATAGCAAAATGGGGCTCAAATGAAAGGTCTTTAGGAGTAAAGCACGAATTTTATATCAATATTTGGGAAAAAGTGTCTATGTGGTCACACCCATAGCTCCACCTAAATAAGAAGTATTTGAAGACCATTGCAAAATGGAGCTCACATGAGAGGTATTTTAGAGTAGAACACGAATCTGATATATTGGGTTGCCCAAAGAGTAATTGCGGATTTTTTAAAAGAAAGTAAATGCATTTTTAATAAAACTTAGAATGAACTTTAATCAAATATACTTATTCTACACTTTTTTTCTAAAGCAAGCTAAAAGTAACAGCTGATAACTGACAGAAGAAAGAATGCAATTACAGAGTCACAAGCCGACCATATGAAAAATCCGCAATTACTTTTTGGGCAACCCAATATATTGTCAAGCCCAAGCCACTGAGTAGCAACCCATCTCCCAAAACCGGTCATATTTGCTGACTATGGATATCAACATTCGGGACCAACTGTCAAGGCAACGTCCCACCCCCACAACAACACCCAAATTGGACGTATTTGCTCACCATGAAAATTTGGGTCTTAAAGAGAATGGACATACTGCTGACTTTTGCAGTAAGGGATTTAAATAAAAGGTGTTTTAGATTAAAAAACTAATTTGATATCCATTTTTGAGGCCAATGGCAATTTGGGGTTCAAATAAATGATATTTGAGAGTAGTGTCCACTCTTGGACACCAGTATCGCCTGTATTGGGGATTTTCCATCAAATTTGGGATTTATTTTCGAAAATGGGGACTATCACTATAGTGCATATCACGTTTAACCGGTTATATTATCTGTTATCTGATATCGATAACTATCCAGGACAAGTTTGACTTACACTGGATAGGACAAAAATAAAGCACAGCATTGGTACAGTTCAATGAAAGATTGTGTCCCTGTTTTTATACAATACAATGCAAAAAACGTGTTGTCGACTGTTATTGCATGGTAAATATATCAGTCTATCCAGTCCAACTTGCATTGAATGTATAATGGATTTTTATTGGGGATGTTCACCTGCAATTTTTGTTTTTATTGACTTTCAAATAATTATGTTTGTCTGGTGCACTCTGTACTGAAGTCAGATAACTTAACCAAAGGTAATGTAAGCGCCAACAGAGACTGTAGATTCAACGCATGCAAGCTTCAAACCATAGCATACTTTTAGGCTGTATGTTAACAGCGTGTGGAACGTATGTAACAGGAGGATTATTTTATTGCAATATGTCTCGAATCTGTAGTATTTGAAATCCACTATTTGTTACACGAGTAGACAAAATAAAAGAATTGAGTTTTAATCAAAGAGCGTAAGAAAGAAGAAGAGCTGGCATTAGAGCCCAATCCGGGATGACGAGTGACAAAGTTTAAAGGCACAACATGTTTGAATTGCTTACGATATTTCGTTTTTCCTTTATTCTAACTTTCGGTTGCATAGAAACAAAGCAAAACACGAAAAAATTTTTGAATGAATGCCCGAATCAAACCAGAATAACCCGAAAATGTTGCAAACCCTCAATGTGAATCCAATTGGAATACTTGAATAAGGTTGTGTCGTTAACGCGAGTTATTTTACGGTATTGGGGAAGACAAAGCAGAAACTCTCTCTTCTTCTTTCTTACGCTCTTTGGTTTTAATACCCACCACCATAGGAACGGGGTATACTAATCTAATCATTACGTTTGTAAACCATAGAAATATTGATCTGTGACCTGCCTTTCGAAATCACGGTCCATGATATAAATATATCCAATTATAATTTTTATTCTTCACATACCTCTCCTAAATCGGTCCAAAACCTGATAAAGCGCCAGTAGTATAGCAATTTGTATCCAATGTTTGCCTATAAAGAGATACCGAGAAAATCACTTGACAAATACGATCTATGATGGAGGGTATATTAGATTCGACTGGGCCGAACTTAGCAAGTTTTTACTTGTTTTTATTATATTATTAAATTTTTTTTTTCAAGTATTTTTTGCATGTTAGAGTGAAGAACATTTAATTTTACAATTTTTGTTTGTCTTTCTTTGAGACGAGCTCAATGATCGGAAATTATTTGCAATGGAAAGCCAGAGATCGCAACACACACCAACCACTATGGGACGCGTTTTGTCATTTGGTTAGAATAACTCATTGGCCATATTAGGTGCAAATGCTACAAGAGCCGTAAGTTGGCTCGTCTCGAAAGAGAAACAAACAGGCAAAAAATACTTGAAAATAAAAATTCGGCACAGCCCGGCCGAAAGTCGAACCTAGACACACGGAGCAACAGCGTGAACCGTTGCCATTGTCTAGCCATTGCAGCCATCAATCTAACATCTAAAAGATGCACAGAATCATGTGTATGCCATGGGAGTAGAGTAATTGTGTAGACAAGAAATTTTCCATTACACGAAACTTACATTGAAAAAAGAATCGCTAACAGGAAGGATCGTCGAGTGTTATTAATTTTGAGTTTATATCATAGAGGCGTTTTCGTTATAAATTCGATATAAGTACAATATACAGCCCTTGAAGCCTTCACACCTAATATGGCCGATACATTATTCTAACCAAATGACGTCCCGTAGAGGTTGGTGTGTGTTGAGATCTCAACCAAATAAGGTGAAAATACAGGCTTCTAGAGGATCAAGAAGTCAAAACCGGGGATCAGTCTATAGTGGGGCTATATCAGTTTATAGACCGACTATAATCGTACATGGCATGTATGTTGGTACTTATAACACAAGTGTTTGTTTCAAATTTCAGACAAATCAGATGAAAATTGAGTCTTCGAAGGGCTCAAAAAATCAAAATCGGGGATCGGCTTATATGGGGGCTACATCTTTTTATGGACCGATACGGATCATACTTGGCATGGATGCTAACACAAGTCTTTTTTCCAAAGTTCAGCCAAATCGGATGAAAATTGAGGCTCTACGGGGCTCGAGAAGTCAAATGGGGGCTTTATCCAAATCTGAACCGATATGACCTATTAGCAGTCCCCAATTACCTAAATGAAAAAGAAGTATCTGTGCAAAATTTCAAGCGTCTAGTTGTACGCGTTCGACCGCTTTCGTGATTTCGACAGACGAACGAACGGACATGGCTAGATTGACTCAGAATATCGAGACGACCCAGAATATATTTACTTTATTGGGTCGCAGTTCAATATTTCGAGGTCTTACAAACGGAATGACTAGATTAGTATATCCCCATACTATGGTGGTGGGTATAAAAATGCAAAACCTTCAAACTTGCTGTTCTACATTACTTTCCAAGAAGTAGGAACAAAACAAACTTCTTCATTTTGGCAGTACAAAAATCCTATTCTTTTAGAATAATTTTCAATTTATTTAGCAGGGATGGCAAAAGTTTTTTTTCTAGTGTTTGAATAACCCAATGACGATAGTATATTACCAATTGCTATAGTTACAGTTACTGTAGACTGTTAATGTATGAGCAGTCAACACGTATTCTCTTGTAAAGTTTTGTGTAGCATGCGATAAAAATATGTCTAGCTAAAGCAACATAGCACTAGCAACGCACGAAGTAAAGCATACTTTTAGGCATTGTAGTAATTTAGCTGTACTGTACTCAACAGTTATATTTCTGTTATATTTTGAACATACATATTGTATAACAGAATATCAACCGCATTATTCGTAAAACTAGAAGATAGGCTAGTATTAATATTAATTTATTTAAACCATTCATTAATTTTTTTTTTATTTGCTTTATTTGGGTTTCATAATATTGTAAATCCATACATAAATGGTATGACACTTTTTCTTTGTACTAAGAATTAAAAGACAAGTTGGAATGTTGATACGATATGGAGAAGAGTTTGAAGATATGGAATAAGAGTCTATTCTATGTCAATCAGAACAAACTTAACAAAAACGTACGTAGTAGGGGAAACGTTTTAAGGTTTTCGATTTAAGTCTCATTAATTATTACTCAAAAAGTCCATTTTGCCAAAATAGAGCTGGGTCGAGAGACATACCAATTCGATTTCAGTGGCATATAGCTCAAGGATGTACCAAAAAAATTGTGTTTTGGAAAGTGTTAGCTTCTCTTAATTATTAATTAATTAATGGGTTCTGAATTTAATAGATGAGATAATAAATTTTTCAAATACATTTTCCATGTAATTTAAGTCATTATTGAGTTTTAAAACTATATAATTACTTTCTTGTTCCATATCTTTTCAACATATTAATAAGGTTACAGGTAATTAAGGCAACATGGCTTTCTTATGATAATATTGTTGGATGATAAATATTTTTTGATTCAAGGCCTTTGTTCTTAAAAATGTGTCTAATACATGATTAACAAAAGTTATAGAGAAAAAAGAAAATAATTATTAACACACAAATACCATTTTGCATTGTATTTTGAACATATATTCAACGAATTATTTGAAAAATCTAAAATAGAACGTTGTGAATTTAGGTGCCTAGGTCCAAGTTTTCATTTTGTTGAAAATAAAAGCCTTATTTTTAAAAAAAATTATTGCCTCGTAACGATGAAATTTTGTTCAAAAATCTTGAAATGCTTTGTGAGCATCTATACCACCTTGTTCATTATGCATTTGATCTTCGGAATCGTAAAGAATGATCTTATCCTCAACGATTATATCCAAAGGACGGAGCTGAAAGTAAAAAAACGAAACAAAAAGAATTGATAATAAACAAAAATTAAAGAAAACTGTTTGGACAGTATATGTGTTTACAAATTCTTAAAAAAAAAATAAGTATGGATAAAAGAGGACAATGCCGACGTATAACATGTGTATATTATACTCTAAGGCTTCAATCGTGTTTGGCATGTCCATTTAGACCTGGGACTTCACTTAACCCAACAAGAAGTAGTCAAGAGGCGTCAAATCATGTGATCTTGAGCGCCAACACGGTGCGCCGGAACTAACATAAAATAAACCTGTAAGAGCGTGCTAAATTCTGCCGGGCCGAGTTTGTCGACAACGAATAATTAATAAGAACTGTTATAATATTGGAGCTATAACAAGTTATAGTCCGATTAAAACTATAAATGAATTGAATGCTGAACATTGTAGAAGTCATTGTGTAATATTTCAGTCCATTCGGATAAGAATTGCGCCATGTAGGCGTCCAAGAAGCGAAATCGGGAGATAGGTTTATATGGGATCTGTATCAAGCTATGGATCCATTCAGACCATATTAGAAGGTCATGGGAGAAGCCGTTGTGCCATAACCAAAATTTGAGCCAAATCGGATGAGAATTGCGCCCTCTAGAAGCTCAAGATATCAAGATCCCAGATCGGTTTATATGGCAGCTATACCATGCATCGATTTGCGCAGTAACGTACTTAGCGCAGTTCTTGGAAGTCATAACACACCTCATGCTAAATTTCAGCCAAATCGGATGAGAAATGCGCCCTCCAGCGGCTCAAGAAGTCATGATCCAAGATCGGTTTATATGACAGCTATATCAGATTATGAACCGATTTAAACTATGCTTAACGCAGTTCTTGGAAGTCATAACAAAACACCTCATGCTAAATTTCAGCCAAATCGGATGAGAATTGCGCCCTCCATCGGCTCAAGAAGTCATGATCCAAGATCGGTTTATATGACAGCTATATCAGATTATGAACCGATTTAGACTATGCTTAACGCAGTTATTGGAAGTCATAACAAAACACCTCATGCTAAATTTCAGCCAAATCGGATGAGAATTGCGCCCTCCAGTGGCTCATGTAGTCATGATCCAAGATCGGTTTATATGGCAGCTATATCAGGTTATGTACCGATTTGCGCCATACTTAGCACAGATATTGGAAGTCATAACAGAACACCTCATGCAAAATTTCAGCCACATCGGATGAGAATTACGCCCTCTAGTGGCTCAAGAAGTCAAGACCCCAGATCGGTTTATATGGCAGCTATACCAAAATATGGACCGATTTGTACCAAACTTAGCGCATTTGTTGGAAGTGATACCAAAACACCACGTGCCAAATTTCAGTCAACTCGGTCTAGAATTGCGCCCTCTAGGGGCTCAAGAATTCAAGACCCAAGATCGGTATATATGGCAGCTATATCAAAACATGGACCGATTTGGTCCATTTACAAACCCAACCGACCTACACTAATAAAAAGTATTGGGGAAAAATTTCAAGTGGCTAGCATTACTATTTCGAAAGTTAGCGTGCTTTCAACAGACAGACGGACGAACGGAAGGACGGACAGACGGACGGACATGGCTAGATCGACTTAAAATGACATGACGTTCAAGAATATATATACTTGATGGGGTCTCAGATGCATATTTCGAGGTGTTACAAACAGTATGACGAAATTAGTATACCCCCATCCTATGGTGGAGGGTATAAAAAAGTGGATCTTGGGCCAACTTTCCAAGAGCCCATTCACCAAGCGTTGTTCGTTTGTAAGACGATTCTTTGTTAAATTGTAGGCCAAACTGAAGATGTTGGACAGTGAAACCAAACACAAAACGTGCGTGAGCTGTTTAAACCAGCGTTGCCAAAAAGATAATAGCTAAAAAATCATCCTTTACTTTATGGAGTCGCAGATCACTATTTCGAGGTGTTACAAACGGAAGGACTAGGTAAGTAGACTCGCCATCCTATGGGGGGGGGGAGTATACTATTGTTAATATCTTTCTACTATGTGCAAAGCTTCTTTCTAGTTGATAAACGCTCTTTCATAGTTTAAGTCATCAATAGGATTTTTTTTTGCTAGAAAAACGTTTACTCACATTCAAAATATATTTGGAATCAATCGTGAAATCCTTATACATGGCAATTCTTTGTAAAGCTCGAACTGAATGTAAACGCTGCTGACCATCGAATTCCAAGAGACGTTGTAAGACATCACGAGCTTCGTGTGGTAACAATTGCACTTCTTCCGGCAGGAAATCTTTTATCTCTTTCAAAGTGTTAGTAGGATTGCTAACCTCAGGCCATTCGCCTTCAGCCTTTAAGGCATTATCCACACTATCCTTGCTGCTGGAGGATTGCAGATGTTTGGGCAAGGTGATGGTTATAAATTGTCTAATATCCGGACTCTGCAAAGAGAAGATTATTGATAAATTAACAACATTTAATTTATTACATTAACCATAAATAAAGCTTTGCTGCATGCATGCACCTGCCACAGAATGCATTGAGAAAGCGAAACTTCTTCTTTTACTTTGGCCATAATTTACAACCACAACAAACGATTAACATTTTCAAGAAAACTAAAAGCCAAAAAAAATCTACAGACATGGGCTGCTATTTTTATCCTTGGCTAGTTAAGGTTATTGTTAGCAAAAGTTGTTGTACATCATTGGTCTGCCCCAACATAGAACGATAGTTAATTCTTGGCATTGTCTAGCCCAACGACAAGGAGCCATGCAGCAAAGAACTTGCAGCCAACAAGTGGAAAATCTATTTTTATATGTGTTCTGGCTTTACGAGCGAGCAGTGTCGTATGGTGCCATCATGCACAGACTTCGTAAACATGCTTAAATTATTAATTGCCCCCTTATGGTATACAACCGCGACAATGCTGCCTGACCAAACATAGCCGATGATAATAGGCATTGAACATCGGCAAGAAAATTGAACAGGAAAAGATTGGAATTGATTTTATGGCATTACAAGTAATAAAACCGGATTGAGTAACAATTCTAAGTTTAGCTTTTGTCCTTAAAATATGGTTAGAATTCTCAAATGCCCAAGCGACAGCGACATCAGATAGACCATAGCCTGCATGAGGGATAGTTTCAATTAATAAGCGGTATACAGTTGATTTGCCAGATAAGTTTTTATCGATTTACCCATGGACTTGTTAATTATCATCTTCCTGGACTTTAATGGAAACTGCATTAAATGATGTAACGTTAATCAACTATCAAAAAAGGTTTCATTTAAAAACGAAAATTTAAAAGGAAAGAGTTATGAGAAAAACCAGTAAGGAAAGGCAAAAGTCGGGCGAAGCCGATTATATAATACCCTACACCTACCCTACAAATATAAATTCGGGCAAAAGTATATATGTATATGAGAGATCTATCTAAATTTGAACCGACTTTAAAACAGATCGTTTGAAAATTTTAGCTACTTCGGCCATTTAAGTGCAAATCGGGCGATACATATATATGGGAGCTATATTTAAATCTGAACCGATTTTGATGAAAATTTGCAGATATGTTAAAATCAGTAACAAAACAATCCATGCCAAGTTTTGTACAGATCGGTTGAAAATTTTAGGTACTGCGTCCATTTAAGTGCAAATCGGACCACACATATATATGGGAGCTATATCTAAATCTGAACCGATTTTGATGAAATTTTGCAAATATGTTAAAATCGGTAACAAAACAATCCATGCCAAGTTTTGTGCAGATCGGTTGAAAATTTTAGCTACTGCGGCCATTTAAGTGCAAATCAGGCGTTACATATATATGGGATATATATTTAAGTCTGAACCGATTTTGAAGAAATTTTGCAAATATGTTGAAATCAGTAATACAACAGTCCGTGCGAAGTTTTGTACAGATCGGTTCAAAATTTTAGCTACTACGCCCATGAAAGTGCAAATCGGGCGATGCATATATATGGGAGCTATATCTAAATCTGAACCAATTTTGATGAAATTTTGCAGATATGTTGAAATCAGTAACAAAACACTCCGTAACAAGTTTTGTTCAGATCGGTTGAAAATTATAGCTTCTACGGCCATTTAAGTGCAAATTGGGCGATACATATATATGGGAGCTACATCTAAATCTAAACCGATTTTGATGAAAATTTGCAGATATATTAAAATCAGTAACAAAACAATCCATGCCAAGTTTTGTGCAGATCGGTTGAAAATTGTAGCTACTTCGGCAATTAAAGTGCAAATCGGGCGATACATATATATGGGAGCTATATCTAAATCTGAACCGATTTTGATGAAATTTTGCAAATATGTTAAAATCGGTAACAAAACAATCCATGCCAAGTTTTGTGCAGATCGGTTGAAAATTGTAGCTACTACGGCCATTTAAGTGCAAATAGGGCGATACATATATATGGGAGCTACATCTAAATATGAACCGATTTTGATGAAATTTTGCAGATATGTTGAAATCAGTAACAAAACAATCCATGCCAAGTTTTGTGCAGATCGGTTGAAAATTGTACCTACTACGGCCATTTAAGTGCAAATCGTGCGACACATATATATGGGAGCTATATCAAAATCTGAACCTTTTTTTATCAAAATCAATAGCCTTCGTCCTTGCGCCAAAAAAGCGATATGTGCAAAATTTGGTGATGATTGGACAACAAATACGACCTGCACTTTGATTACAAGAATACATGGACTCACAGACGGACATGGCTAAATCGAATCAAAAAGTGATTCTGAGTTGATCGGTATACTTATCAATGGGTCTAAATCTTCTCCTTCTTAGCGTTGCAAACTAATGCACAAATCAATAATACCCTCTACCACAGTGGTGGCAGACTGGGAGACTTTTAAGACAAAATTTCTATAAAAATTTTTCTTAAGACAAAATTTAAAAAAAAAATTAACTTTTTTATAGATTACATTCTAATGAAGTTTTTAAGGACTAACTTTCAGCGAAAAGCTCTCTAAAGACAACCAAAATTTAAATTTCCCATAAACATGTTTAAAGTCTTTTCATTATGCTTATGTGTCCCAAACAACATTTTCCTAAAAAAAAATTTTCTAGACAAATTTCAATAAATATTTTTAAAGACAACATTTTAACCCACTACGCCTGACCCTCGATTCCGTTGTCCGATTTTGATGAAATTTTATCTCTATTTATAAAAGAGGCGCGTGATTGACAACGCCCCGCCCAAATGGCTAGAGTCATGAAATTTGACACGAATGTGGGTCTTAGGGTGTAGGCGCGCGATCGGAAGGGGTTTTGTGACATTCGTACGTTTAGGTACTAAAAAGTACGAAGTGGTGACTTTTTACCCTGCGCGAACGGATGGGGCTAGAAATATGATTTTGACCTCAAATTAAATACCGTCTCAAAAAAAATAAAATTTGGTGACAAAATTTTCCCAAAAATAGTACCGGAAGTGGAAAAATTTGTACGTTTAGTACCGAAATTGGTACTTTTTGCTACTTTGTTTGTTAATTGAGCTAGAGCTTTGAATTTTGGAATTTAGGTACACTATGGCAAGCTAGGGCTAGGATGCCAAAAGAATTTTTGACCATTTAGAAACAAAAAAGTACCAAAAATGGTACTAAATAGGTGAACTTTTCATTGGGCGAACGAGTAGAGTTAGAACTTCGAAATTTGGCTTAAATGATTGTTGTTGTGATATAAAGGAGGCAGATAGAAAAAATATGTAAAATATGCATGCCGTTAATACAACTTCCAACTTGCACTGTATTGGCAATCAGTGTAAAATTTTTTTACACTGATTTTATGACCAAATGTCACCGCCGATGTGTCAGTTCCTGCATCCAATGGCTACCACCATTTTCAAAAAAAAAAAAAAAAAAGGTATTTTTACCAACTTCACAGTAACAAGATTGATCGATTTTGAAAAAATTAAGGGTACCCCCCCAAAAAAAAAAAAAAAATAAAATAAAATAAAATCCTGGCTACGTCCTTGACACAAGTCATGGTGCAAAACATCTGCGAAATCGGATAAGAATTGCGCACTATAAGGGCTCAAGAAATAATATCAGGCGTTCTGTTTATATGGGAGCTATAGCAGGTTATAGACCGATTCAGACCATTCCTGGCACGATTGTTGGCAGTCGTAACGCAATGAGGCTAATGTGGTGTGGGTATAACCACCATAGGATGGGGGTATACTAATCAAGTCTTTCCGGGGCGCCCCAGTAGCCGAGTTAGTAGCGTGCTTGGACTACCAGTGCAGGGGTCGTGGGTTCGATTCCCGCAAGAAGTCTTGGTCTGTCGCTACTGTGGTATCACAATGGACTTAAAATTGTCTAAGTGAGTCTATAAAGAACTACCACTCTTCCCTAACCTAACCTAACACCTCGACATATTGATCTATTTATATTCTGGACCGTCTCGACATTCTGAGTCGATCTAGCCATGTCCGTCCGTCTGTCGAAATCACGATACCGGTCGAACGCGTAATGCTAGTGCTTGAAACTTTGCACAGATACTTCTAATTGATGTAGGACGTAGGGAATTGCAAATGGCCTATATCGGTTCAGATTTGGATATAGGCTCCATATAAACCTATACCGCGATTTGCCTTCGTGAGCCCTTAGAAGCCTTAATTTGCATCCGATTTGGCTGAAATTTGGAACAAAGACCCTAGTTATGACTTTCAACATCTATGCCAAGTATGATCCCAATCGGTCTATAAACAGATATAGCCCCCATATAAACCGATCCCCGGTTTTGACTTCTTGAGCCCTTAGAAGCCTTAATTTTCATCCGATTTGGCTGAAATTTGGAAGAAAGACTTGAGTTATGACTTTCAACATCTATGCCAAGTATGATCCGAATCGGTCTATAAACATATATAGCCCCCATATAAACCGATACCCGGTTTTGACTTCTTGAGCCCTTAGAAGCCTTAATTTTCATCCGATTTGGCTGAAGTTTGGAACAAGGACCTTAGTTATGACTTTCAACAGCTATGCCAAGTATGATCCGAATCGGTCTATAAACAGATATAGCCCCCATATAAACCGATACCCGGTTTTGACTTCTTGAGCCCTTAGAAGCCTTAATTTTCATCCGATTTGGCTGAAATTTGGAAGAAAGGCTTGAGTTATGACTTTCAACATCCATGTCGAGTAATATACGAATCGGTGTATAATCAGATATAGTCCCCACATAAACCGATCCCCGGATTTGACTTCTTTAGGCCTTAAAAACCTAAATGTTCACCTGATAACGCTGAAATTTGGCCCAAAAACGTATCTCATGACTTATAACATCAGTGCCAAATTTTATTCGAATCGGTCGATAAGGTGATAGAGGCCCCCCTAAGTACCGAAATGGCGATATGATTTCTTGAGATCATAATAATTCAAATACAAACTCAGTTAATAAGGGTACATTTTTAGCGGAATCCATGGTGGTGGATATCCAAGATTCGGCACGGCCTTACTTAGCTCGCTTTGACTTGTTTTTGAATCCATTAAGCCATATATAACAAAAGATGCTCTTCCATTGGTCATCGCTGATCCTCTTGTCTGGCCTAGACTTATCCATCCAATGGCTACACGAATGCAGCCCTCATTGTAGATATTAGTTTTCCACTCCAACTTAAGTCTCTTAATAACAGTGTTATTCGGCGAAATAGCATCCCTGTTCCTGTCGTTTTTGGAGCACCCAGGCCTTTCCTCTACTGGAACACTAGACCCATTATGCGACATGAATGGCAAAACTCCGAATGTGCAGTGGCTACAGAACCAACTCAAGCCACATAGCACACGTGGTAGTAAGGCTGATTTCCTTTGATACGGTGGCCAGGAGAGAGAGAATATTCCACATTATATAGGCTCCGAAGCATGAGTTAGTATTTGAAGTGTTTGAGAGAAAGATCCTTCGTAAAATAAATGGAATAGTCTGTGTTAATGGAGAATATAGGCGTTACATGAACAATGAGCCTATGAGCTGTATCACAGCGATAGAACCAACTCAAGCCACATAGCACACGTGGTATTAAGGATGATCCCTTTTGATACGCTGGCCAGGAGAGAGATAATATTACAATATTATTATTACTCCGAAGCATGAGTTAGTACTTGGAGTGTTTGAGAGAAAGATCCTTCGTAAAACAAATGGAATAGTCTGCGTTAATGGAGGATATAGACGTTGCATGAACAATGAGCCTATGAGCTGTATCACAGCGATAGCATAATTAAACGCATGCAAATACAATGGTTGCGTTGGCTAAGTCATGTTTCCAGAATGTATGAAGTAGCTCCAGTGAAGAAGTCTTTTGAAGAGACCAAAAACTTTGATGGAGTGACCAAGCAAAGAAAGACATCTTGAAACAGGGTGTCAGATATGGGAGAAGTAACGCAGAAGATTAAGGCGCTGGGAAATCTATTCTACTTTCGGCCAAAGGAACAAATGTTCAGGGTAAAAAATTTTCTTCCGCATGTTGTGAATAAAGGCACTGGGGATGCGGTTAAGCTTTGCTAGAAATAATATAAACACCAAACAATACAGATTTCTCTTTCACATCCATAGTTTAAGACGCAATGCCAATTATTTTATCTTATACAAGACGTAATTGTATGAACTTTCTTGACGTATTTCCTTTTCATAGCAGTTTGATAGACGTCACTCTTAACACAGATATGTGTTCCGAATGCAAATTGTTTTTGGTTATCATTACTTCTGCAATTACGCAAATCTCAATAATAGCAAACAACAGCATTTTCGAATCAAACTTAAGCTGGGTGTTATCATTGAAAACAAAACCGTATTTGAAACTCAAACGGAAAATTTAAAATCCCATCGCATCATAATGTATGAATCATTATTTGCAGCTTGGAGCAGCACATGCCGAGCGAAAACCATGCTAAAGTCGACTCATAAATTATCAAAACAGTTCAAAATTCGCAATTCAAAATAGAACCTGGCCACAGCTAAAACTATAGCACGCTGCCTCAGCTGTATCAGCTCATCGTATCACATCAATTGTTCAATCGAATTGGAGAAATACTTTTAATCACATTTTGGAGGCGCTAATGCATGCAAATTGAGCTAAATTAATTGAATACTCAAACTCAGGCAAGACTCAAACTACTCGGCAACCTCACCAGGCCAGGCCAACAGCAGACTGACAGACAACGCATAGCAGCAAAACAAAATCAACATTATTTCGGTTTTTTTATAACCCTTTTTTCCGTTAAGCACAATTTCGCTAGAGCGACCATCAAAACAATTCACTGGAAAAGTTAAAATAGAACAATAAATAAATTTATAGTTCAAACAATGGCTAGAAGAGAGCAAACTTATTCGTCAGGCAATATAAAAAATGTGTGACTAAATGACGTCAATTTGTCAAACAGTTTGATATAATGGCGAATCCAACGAAAAAAAACCGGAAAGGAAGTCTAGTTATTGGATTATTTTTAAACAACTCCAATGTATTGGGTTGCCCATAAAGTAATTGCGGATTTTTCATATAGTCGGCGTTGACAAATTTTTTCACAGCTTGTGACTTTGTAATTGCATTCTTTCTTCCGTCAGTTATCAACTGTTACTTTTAGCTTGCTTTAGAAAAACAGTGTAAAAAAGTATATTTGATTAAAGTTCATTCTAAGTTTTATTAAAAATGCATTTACTTTCTTTTAAAAAATCCGCAATTACTTTTTGGGCAACCCAATATATCAACGCACGTGCTGACTTTTGTTAAATTAGTTTAACTAGAATTCTAGGATTTTTAAAAGACTTAAATTTGGATGACAAGATTAGATTTCAGAGTTTTATTACAGATTTTCTAAGGAACTCCGCAAATATTTGATAATTGAATCATGCGAAAAATGCTTTTAGTTACACTCTGACAAAAAGTATTTCCTGACCCTAAAGATTTGGTTAACTAGAACAAGTAAAAGCGTGCTAAGTTCGGCCGGGCCGAATCTTATATACTCTCCACCATGGATCGCATTTGTCGAGTTCTTTTCCCGGCATCTCTTCTTAGGCAAGAAAGGATATAAGAAAAGATTTGCTCTGCTATTCGAGCGATATCAAGATATGGTCCGGTTTGGACCACAATTAAATTATATGTTGGAGACCTGTGTAAAATGTCAGCCAATTCGAATAAGAATTGCGCCCTTTGGGGGCTCAAGAAGTAAAATAGGAAGATCGATTTATATGGGAGCTGTATCGGGCTATAGACCGATTCAGACCATAATAAACACGTATGTTGATGGTCAAGAGAGGATCCGTCGTACAAAATTTCAGGGAAATCGGATAATAATTGCGACCTCTAGAGGCTCAAGAAGTCAAGACCCCAGATCGGTTTATATGGCAGCTATATCGGGTTATGAACCGATTTGAACCATTCTTAACACAGATATTGAATATCATGACAAAACGCGACGTGCGAAATTTCATTCCAATCAGATAAGAATTGCGCACTCTAGAGGCTCAAGAAGTCAAGACCCAAGATCGGTTTATATGGCAGCTATATCAGGTTATGGACCGATTTTAACCGTACTTGGCACAGTTGTTGGATATCATAACAAAGCACGTCGTGCGAATTTCATTCCAATCGGATAAAAATTGCGCCCTCTAGAGGCTCAAGAAGTCAAGACCCAAGATCGGTTTATGTGGCAGCTATATCGGATTATGAACCGATTTGAACCATACTTGGGACAGTTGTTCGATATCATAACAAAATACTTCGTGCAAAAATTCATTCAAATCGGATAAGAATTGCGCCCTCTAGAGGCTCAAGAAGTCAAGTCCCAAGATCGGTTTATATGACAGCTATATCAAAACATGGACCGATTTGAACCGTACTTGGCACAGTTGTTAGATATCATAACAAAACACGTCGTGCAAAATTTCATTCCAATCGGATAAGAATTGCGCACTCTAGAGGCTCAAGAAGTCAAAACCCAAGATCGGTTTGTGTGGCAGCTATATCAAAACATGGACCGATTTGAACCGTACTTGGCACAGTTGTTGGATATCATAACAAAACACGTCGTGCAAAATTTCATTCCAATCGGATAAGAATTGCACCCTCTAGAGGCTCAAGAAGTCAAAACCCAAGATCGGTTTGTGTGGCAGCTATATCAAAACATGGACCGATATGGCCCATTTACAATACCAACCGACCTACACTAATAAGAAGTATTTGTGCAAAATTTCAGGCGGCTAGCTTTACTCCTTCGGAAGTTAGCGGGCTTTCGACAGACAGACGGACGGATGGACGGACATGGCTAGATCGACATAAAATGTCGCGACTATCAAGAATGTATATACTTTAAGGGGTCTCAGACGAATATTTCGAGTAGTTACAAACAGAATGACGAAATTAGTATACCCCCATCCTATTGTGGAGGGTACAAAAATAGACGCACCGGTAGCCGAGTTGGTATCGTACTCGGAGTGCCAGTGCGGAGGTGGTGGTTTCGATTCCCACGAGAGGCCTTGGTCTGGCGCTACTGTGGTATCACAATGGACTTAAAATAGTCTAAATGAGTCTATAAAGGAGTGTCACTCTCACCTAACCTAACCTAAACTAAACTAACTAGACAAATATCCTATTCCCATGTCCATATTTTTAAGGAAAACTGTTCTTCAGTAATTTTTTTTTTTTTTTTTTGATGTTAAGGACGTTTTAACTTTTTTTAAATGGTAGTATAATAGATCCTTAGCTCTACGCCTTATAAGTAAAGACAGCAAATATTTAAGGAAAGTCAAATTCGTTATGAAATTGGCTTTGGTACAAAGATCACATTATACGTATGTCAAAGAAACTAATTAAGGATTTTGTAAGTAGCAGGGAATTCCTATCTTAGATTTTCTTTTGAGGTTACTTTTTTGTATTTAGGTGTATTGGGTGCATGTCCATAGTGGCATTGGGCGGATTAATATCTGCACCCACTTTTCCACCTAACCTAACCTAAAGAAACCGAAATAAGAGTTTGTTTAAAAATTTGTAAAGCCTAAAATAGAAAGAAGGAATTGGGAGTGATTTGTGAAGTAAAAGGAAATACTATCACCTTACGCGATTCGAAGTGAAGAGTTGTATCCATTGAACATAAAGATTTTAATTTAAGGATAAGGTACTTATATTGAAGTCTTGCTTCTTAGAATCGTTGCCAAAATTCCTAGATCAAGGAAAAAACTGTTAATTTTTACATATTTTCTACACCCAGTCTTTGAATATAAACATTGAAAATTATCTATCATACAAAGTGCCTTGTATGGCTGCAATTGGTATTTTGTTTTTGAACCCTTGAAACTTCTAACAAACCATAAACAAATAATTTCAAATTAGTTCATATTATTATTTTGCACTAATTAATTTTTATAAAATTTTTTTTAAACTAAAAAAACCCAGCCTCCATATAACATTTTCATTTCATTGTCAATTAGTTGGTAATTACTTTTTTTTTAAAATATTTTTTGTTTCATCAACAGATTTCACACATTTGAAAAAGCTAATTAAATTATTTTAACATTTCTAATTAACAACAATTCGTTTCAGTACATGGCAGAGCATTTCTCATGGTGCGGTGCAACAATCAATCTCTGCGATCAGGTTCAAGTTGAAGGGTATGCAGAAAAGAATATCGCATTCAATTATTATGCAGCTCAGAACGAAATTATCTGCTTGTACACACACACACACCCAAAGGTTTTCAAAATAAACGATGAATGAATGCTGTTGTCAAAAGTTTTGAGCCTACCTACAATCTTGACATTTGTTGTGGGGAAAATAATTTTGTAATGCACGAAAAATCAGGAGGGAGGTATAATAAAAGGAAGAAAATACCTATATATAAAAATCAATTTGTGTTTGTTTGTAGGTTTGTTTGTTTGTTTGTATGTTTGTGTGTTCCTTATAGACTCAGAAACGGCTGAACCGTTTTTCTTGAAATTTTCACAGATGGTGCATAATTACCCCGTGGTGAAAATAGGGTACTACATTTTTGATATCTGAAGGGGGGACGGACCCTCCCCCTTACCCAAATTTTCAGAAACGCCAGATCTCGGCGAAGGATGGTGCGATTTAAGCGAAATTTTGTGTGCTCTCATATAGTACCCCAAAAATAAAAATTTGGTATCCAAAATTCGGATGGGGTACCTAGGGGGGGGCTGCCCCACCTTAAAACCTACCAAACATATATTTAGACCAATCACGACAATATGGGACTCAAATGAAAGGTATTTAGGATAAGAAAACGTATCTGATATCCAATTGTCGGATCAAGTGCTAAGGGGACCACCCCAACCCCCAAACCCTAAATCGGACAAATTTACCGACCATGGCAATATGGGACTCAAATGAAAGGTATTTGCGAGTAGAATACGAATATGATATCCAAATGTGCGACCAAGTGCTAGAGGGACCACCCCTTCCCCAAAACACCCTCCAAACTGGATTTATTTACTGACCATGGTAATATGGGGCTTAAATAAAAGGTATTTGCGAGTAGAATACGAATCTAATATCCAAATATGGGACCAAGTGTTTGAGGGGCCGCCTCTCACCAAAAACATCCCCAAAGGGCACAAATTTACGACCATAGCAATATGGGGCTCACATGAAAGGTATTTGGGAGTAAAGCACGAATTTGATATCAATATTCGGGAAAAGTGTCTATGGGGCCACGCCACCCCCACAACACCACCAAAATAGCAAGAATTTTCTGCCTATTGCAATATGAGGCTCAAATAAGAGGGTTTTTAAAGTGGAACACGAATCCTACATATATATTGTCAAGGCCAACTCACTGAATGGCCGCCCATCCCCCAAAACACCCCCCAAGCCGGTCATGTTTGCCGACTATGGAAATATGGGGCTCAAATTAAAGGTATGTGGGAGTAGACCACGTATCTGATATCAACATTTGGGGCCAACTGTCTAGCGGTCTTGATATCCAATTTTGAGGACAATAGCAATATGGGGTTCAAATAAATGATATATAGATATATGAGAATAGAGCACGTTGCTGATATATTTTCCAGGCTTAGTGTTTGGGGGACCACTCCAATCCCCAAAACACCCCTAAATCGGGCATATTTACCGACCATGTGGATGTCGAGCTTAAATGAAAGGTTTTGGAAGGTAGAACAAGAATTGATACCCATTAATCAAAAAAAAAAATTTTAAAAGTGGTTTTTACATTTTTTTAAAATCGGATAATACTTTTTGAGTTATTTCAACATGAAAAAAGTGATGTCGATAGGCTAGAGGATGAGTGCAAGACTACCGAACATGAAATGATAGTAGAGAGAGAGAGAGAGAGAGAGAGTAACAGAGAAAAAACCTGCGAGCAAAGCATTATACGAACGAGAGAGAGAGTGACAGAGAAAAAACCTGCGAGCAAAGCAGTAAACGAACGACACAAGCATCGCGAACCGAACAAAGAAACTAAAAACACCACCACACCGAAGCTGTGCGTCAAAGCACATGTGGTGGCTGGTTAATTGTTTTTTTTTTCTAGCTTGTTGTTGTTTTTGTTATATTTTGGCTTGCACAGAGAGCCCTACAACAACAAATTTCTACTTTGGGTCGTTGAAATTCAAAATAAATTGTTGCAGAAAAATTAACAAATTTCGTTGTTTTTTTTTTCGACAAAAGTTGTTGTTCTTCGAAATCATTTTTATCTATGCAGTAATATTAAGAGTCATAAGAAAATCCTTCCTGACAAATTTCGAGAGAATCGATTAAGAAATGAACACTTTATTGAATTATTTCTCAAAATCTGCCGATATCTCAAGAATAAATGCTTCAATGTTGTCTTCCAATGAGTCAATTGAAGTGGTTTTGTCTGTATAGACATGAGCTTTAACATAGCCTTACAAAAAATCGTCTAAAGGCGTTTAATCTCACGGTCGATGCGGCCAATTGACCGGTCCCAAACGTGAAAAAAAATGTTCACCCTACTCGCCTCTGAATAAGTCCATTGTTACGCTTGCTGTGTGGCATATGACACCGTCTTCTTGACAAAAAAAAGTTGGACATCATCTCACGATAGCGCTGACCATTCACAGTTACATTACAATTTGCATCTTCTTTGCAGAAGTACGGTCCAATGAAGCCACCAGCCCATAAACCGCAATAATTTGTGACTTTTCCTGGATGCATTGGTAGCTCTTGCAATGCTTCTGGCTGATTTTCACTCCAAAATCGACCATTCTGCTTATTTAGGTACCCATTGGGCGAAAAATGAGCTTCGTCGCAAAATTCAAGAAGTGCGTGATGAACTTTCCTAACAGATCACGAAATGTTAAAAATAAAATTCAATAGTTGGCAAGCGTTGTTCGTTTGTAAAACGATTCATGGTTAAATTGTAGACCAAACTTAAGATGTTTGACAGTGAAACAAAACACGAAAAGTGCGTGAGCTGTTTAAACCAGTATTGCCAAAAAGATAATAGCTAAAAAATCACCCTTTAGTAAGCAATTACTCATAGTTTTTTTGATGCCAGTAGCGTTTTCTGATTTTTTTATACCCACCACCTTAGGATGGGGGTATACTAATCTAGTCATTCCGTTTGTAATACCTCGAAATATTTGTCCAAGACCGCATAATGTGTGTATTCTTGATCGCCTTGATGTCCTGAGTCTATCTAGGCATGTTCGTCCGTCTGTCGAAATCATGATAGAGGTCGAACGCGTATGGCTAGCCACATGAAATTTTGCACAGATACTTAATATCGATGTATGTCATTGGGGATTGCAAATGGGCCATATCGATGCAGATTTTGATATAGCTTCCATATAAACCGATCTCCCGATTTGACTTCTTAAGTCCTTACAAGCCTCAATTTTTGTTCGATTTGACTGAAATTGAGCATGTAGTATTATGTTATAACTTCCAACAACTGTGCCAAGTACGGTCCAAAATGGTCTTTAACCTTATATAGCTCCCATATAAACCGAACTCCCGATCTGACTTCTTAAATCCTTACAAGCCGCAATTTTTGTCCGATTAAGCTGAAATTTTACATACGATGTTTTGTTACTACTTCCAACAACTATACCAAATACAGCCAAAATCGGTCTACAACTTGATGTAGCTCCTATGTAAACCGGTCTGTCGATCATCCTTATTCGGTCGGTTCCCAGAAGCTTTAATTTTTGCTGGTTTTGACAGAAGTTTGGTATGTATTGGGTTGCTCAAAAAGTAATTGCGGATTTTTCATATAGTCGGCGTTGACAAATTTTTTCAACGGCTTGTGACTCTGTAATTGCATTCTTTCTTCTGTCAGTTATCAGCTGTTACTTTTAGCTTGCCTTAAAAAAAATGTGCGCGAAATTTTGTTTACATTTGTTTGTTTGGCGTGAATTTTAATATGGAGCCCACAAAGGAGCATTTTCGTCATATTTTACTTTATTATTTCCGTAAAGGAAAAAACGCGGAGCAGGTTGCTAAAAAGTTACGAGATGTGCATGGCGATAAAGCATTAAAAGGAAGACAGTGTCAAAATTGGTTTCGCAAATTCTGTTCTGGAGATTTTTTACTTAAAGATGAGCCACGTTCAGGTCGGCCAAATGAAGTTGATGATGACTAAATCAAAGCATTAATCGAATTGGATCGTCTTGTAACTGAGCGTGAGATAGGAGAGAAGTTAAATATACCAAAATGAACCGTTCATTATCACATAAATAGTCTTGGACTGGTGAAAAAGCTTGATATTTGGGTACCACCACATGTATTGAAAGAAATTCATTTAACAAACCGAATCAACACTTGTGATATGATCTGTTGTCGTTAACAACTGATAAAAGTACCGACTATTCACTTTGGAAAGCAACAAAAGGAGTTAAGAGGCCTGTACCAAGAAATTATCCAATAAGAAAAGATGACTCATCATGGGCCAAAACGAATATGGAAAAGGCGCAAATATTTTCAGAACACATGGAGAACGTTTTCTCCAATAACAATGAAGTTCCAACTAATGGTAATGAAGGTATAGGAAATTTCGAACAAAGCATCGAGAATGTTACAGTTGGTGAGGTATATGCAGAAATAGGCCGTATGCAGCTAAAGAAATGTCCAGGTTTCGACTTAATAAATACTGAAATACTAAGAAATCTTACATATAATTGCATCATTAAAATAACCCAATTATTTAATTCCTGCTTCAAGTTAAGAAGAATGCCAACTTTTTGGAAAATTGCAGAAATCCGTATGATACCTAAACCAGGTAAACCTACAACAGAGGTAACCTCATATAGACCAATATCTCTACTACCAATGTTATCCAAACTGCTAGAAAAACTGTTTTTGAGTCGTTTAAACCCCATTATTGCAGAAAAAAATCTCATACCAGACCATCAATTTGGTTTTAGAAATTCCCATTCAACTATTGACCAGATACACCGCATAACTAATACTATTGAACAAAGCTTTGAGGATAAAAAAATATGTTCTGCTGTATTCTTAGATGTGTCGCAGGCTTTTGACAAAGTATGCCATGTCGGGCTTATAAGGAAATTAAGCAGGATGTTGCCTGAAATATATGTTGAATTTCTAAAATCATTCTTATCGGATAGATTCTTCAGAATTAAACAGGATGACTCCTACTCAGACATGAAGAAAATTGGTACAGGTGTGCCTCAAGGAAGTATCCTAGGTCCCGTCCTATATCTTTTATACACTAGCGATTTGCCAGAACCACCAAACTCAGTCATTGCAACTTTTGCGGATGATACTGCTATACTTGCTGTGGCAGATACAGAGGAGCAAGCAATCACTAAATTGCAACAAGCTCTTAATGAAATAAATCGTTGGGCCTCTGTTTGGCAAATAAAGTTGAACCATTCGAAGTCGGTTCATGTAAACTTTACAAATAAAGCTACCAGGAACATCCCCGTGCATATAAATGGAGTCAGTATCCCTTATTCGGACAATGCGAAATATCTTGGTATGACCCTGGATTCGAAATTACGCTGGAAAGCGCATGTCAAGAAGAAAATCGAAGAACTTAATATTAAATGGTCAAAACTCAAATATCTTATGGGCAGGAAATCTGAACTTTCCATTCAAAACAAATTACTTTTATATAATCAACAATTAAAACCAATATGGCTATATGGCATCCAACTATGGGGTTGCACGCATAAGAAATATATCTACATGATTCAAAATTTTCAAAATAAAGTACTAAGGAGCATAGTTAACGCCCCTTGGTATGTTCGCAACAGTGATCTCCATAGAGACCTCCGCATGAACACAGTGTCAGAGGAAATATCAATTGCAGCAACGAAACATGATGCCAGATTACGCCTTCATGTAAATCCAGAAGCCATTAATCTCAATGATCCAAGTACCAGACGTAGACTGAATAGAACTAAACCCTATGATCTCTTAATATCATGAGCTTTAAACTTATTTATTTTCTTTTTGTTTCCAATGTAAAATAAATTTTCAGATAGATTATATAAAATTTACATATTTTCAATGATAATTATGTTAAATTTGAAAAAAATTGCTTGTTAGCTTCTTATTGAAAGCTAGTTGCAATTAAAATAAAAATAAAAAAAATAAAAAAATAAAAAAAAAAAAAAAAAAAAAAAAAAAAACTTGTGATATGCACCTTAAACGCAATGAATTCGATTCGTTTTTAAAACGAATCATAACTGGAGATGAAAAATGGATTGTTTACAACAACGATAGTCAAAAACGATCATGGTCCAAGCATGGTGAACCAGCTCAAACCACTTCAAAGGCTGATATCCACCAAAAGAAGGTTATGCTGTCTGTTTGGTGGGATTGGAAGGGTGTGGTATATTTTGAGCTGCTTCCAAGGAACCAAACGATTAATTCGGATGTTTACTGTCAACAATTGGACAAATTGAATACAGCCATCAAGGAGAAACGACCAGAAATGGTCAATCGTAAAGGTGTCATATTCCACCAGGACAACGCTAGACCGCACACATCTTTGGTCACTCGCCAAAAAACTGAGTGAGCTTGACTGGGAACTTTTGATGCATCCACCATATAGCCCTGACCTTGCACCATCAGACTACCATTTATTTCGATCTTTGCAGAACTCCTTAAATGGTAAAACTTTCGGCAATGATGAGGCTATAAAATCGCACTTGGTTCAGTTTTTTGCAGATAAAGGCCAGAAGTTCTATGAGCTTGGAATACTAAATTTGCCAGGAAGATGGCAAAAGGTTATCGAACAAAATGGCAATTATATATTTGATTAAAGTTCCTTCAAAGTTTTATTAAAAATGCATTTACTTTCTTTTAAAAAATCCGCAATTACCTTTTGGGCAATAGAATAAAATTATGCCCTGCAACTAAATTTATTTTGTATACATTTTTAGCAGAATCCATAGTGGTGGGTTTCCAAGATTCGGCCCGGCCGAACTTTGCACGCTTTTATTTGTTTTCTTATTATTTTACCACCTTTAATAAACCCCCCTCCCTCAACAGCAGTGTCTTTATATTCTGTTGCACATTGTGTTTTATTTACATATTTATGATATTTTCGCAATTAAACAACATTCAATGACCGACAGAACATTCAGCAACAGAAGCTGAACGAACCATGTACGTAAGACTTAGTTTACATGTTGCATGTTGATGGGGTTTGTGTCCACCAGGATTTCATGTCTATACGACTTTTTTTCAAGTTTGTTAGTTTTTGTTTCTTTGTTGCAGAGTAGAGAGTGGTTATTATACCTGCGTCACTAAAGAGCTGATGGAGCTAGCTAAAAATTACGACCTAGACCTTAGCCTTTATGCGGCCTTATGTGTGCTCACATGAGGTGTTGCATTTTATGAGTGTTGCGTGCGATTTCTTATGCGCAGGCGCATAGTTTTATGGCTTTTATGGTTGTCGTTTTGACTGCCATGAGTTGAGTACGGCAAGTATGGTAAGCTGGAATATTTGTTATCTTCGAGAATCATAATTGTGTTTCCAAAGTCACTAGAGTGGGGTATGTTTTGCTGTTTCCCCAGAGTATCTAAGGCCCTGCGCTTTAATGCATTCCTAATTTCACATTCATAAACCTAAGATTTTCCTGAGATAAAAATGAGACCCAAGCGCATATGCAAAGACTTTACGCACTTTTTAAGATTTATGATTTCTTTTAGGTGTGAGAATGGCGTGCTTAGAGCAGATTATGAATGTTCATGATCATTGCGAGACTTTTGTAATGACATGTTGAATGGAAAAAAGTAATTAAATTACATTTGAGATATGTAACTTAAAAAGGGGCGATTTATCATCAGTCATCCAGTATAATTTTAAGGGGAATTTGATAAAATTAAAAGCCAAAAAGTGCCGCGGTTTAAGCCATAAAGACGTTCTTAGTTCGGCCGGACCGAATCCTGTAATCCCACTCCCATGCATTTTTCTAGAAATTTACGCAAATATCTTATTTGAAAGGCATATCTGTACTTTACGTACCAAATTTCTGACGAGCCAAGTAAAAATTAAGCTTTTAGAATACTAATTGGAATATCGGTATATATAGAAGGCACATCAGGTTATAGACCGATTTAGACCGCGGGTGTAGGAAGTCATAACAGAATACTATATGCGAAATTTCAGCCAAATCGGGCAACAATTGCGACTTTCAGAGGCTCAATATCTCAAATCAGGAAATCGGTTGATATGAGAGCTATATCAGGATATATTGGGTTGCCCAAAAAGTAATTGCGGATTTTTCATACAGTCGGCGTTGACAAATTTTTTCACAGCTTGTGACTCTGTAATTGCATTCTTTCTTCTGTCAATTATCAGCTGTTACTTTTAGCTTGCTTTAGAAAAAAAGTGTAAAAAAAGTGTATTTGTTTAAAGTTAATTTTAAGTTTTATTAAAAATGCATTTACTTTCTTTTAAAACATCCGCAATTACTTTTTGGGCAATCCAATAGATTGATTCGGATTATACCTGGCGTATAATCAATATCTCAAATCAGGAGATCGGTTGATATGACAGCTATATCAGGATATAGATTGATTCGGATTATACCTGGCGTGGTTGTTAGAAGTCGCTACAGAACACTGCGTTCAAAATTTCATCCAATTCAATATGTCAAATTGGTAGATCGATTTATATGGAAACTATAGCAGGTTAAATACCGATTTGAACCGTACTTGACAAAGTTCTTGGAAGTCATAACAAAACGCCCTGTGACAAAATATCAGCCAAATCGCCTAACAATTGCCCCTACTGGGGGGTCAAGAAATCAAATCTGGAGATCGGTTTATATGGGAGCTATATCAGGTTATATACCGATGTGGACCGTACTTAGTACAGTTGTTGGAAGACATAATAAAGCACTCCGTGTGATGTTTCGGATAACAATTGCCGCTTCCAGGGGCTCAATATGTCATGTCAGGAGATCGGTTTATACGGGAGCTAATTTAGGTTATAGGTTATACATTTTGCATATTTATACCCTTCACCACTACTGTGGTGCAGGGTATTATGAGTTAGTGAATTAGTTTGAAACACCCAAAAGGAAGAGATATAGACCCATTGATAAGTATACCGATCCACTCAGAATCTCTTTCTGATTCGATTTAGCTATGTCTGTCTGTCTGTCTGTCCGTCTATCTGTCCGTCTGTCTGTCTGTCCGTCTGTCTGTCCGTATGTCCATGTTAATTTGTGTACAAACTACAGTTCGCAATTTTGATCCGATCATCTTAAAATTTGGTATGGACACGTTTTTCGGCCTAGAGACGACCCCTATTAAAATTAGAAAAAATCGGTTCAGATTTGGATATAGCTCCCATATATATGTTCGTCCGGTATGCAGTAATACTGCAATAAAATGGTTATTTATTAACCGATTCTCTCGAAATTTGGAATTTTTTATGACTTCCGACATTGCGAAAGTTTCATCGAAATCGGTTCATATTTGGATATAGCTTCCATATATATGTTCGTCCTATTTGCAGTAATACTGCAATAAAATGGTCATTTGTTAACAGATTCTCTTGAAATTTGGCAGGAAGGATTTCCTCTTGACTCTCAACATTACTGGAGAATTTCATGGAAATCGGTTCAGATTCAGATATAGCTGTCATATATGTATATCGCCCGATTTTCACTTCTAGAGGCATTGCAATCGCATTTTTTGACCAATCTTGCCAAAATTTTGCACAACGGTTTCATCGACGACTACTACAATATCCGAGGAATTTGCTCTTAATCGGTCCCCTATATATGTTCGTCAGATTTTGGATAATTTACATTAATGTTGTCATTTGTCAACCGTAGTTATTACAGTTTGAACATATTTGCTCGAAATTTGATATGGATTGTTTAAAAACCTCCCTGAAAACATCCGCCGAGATCCATCAAAATTAGTTCAAAATTACATAAAGATCTCACATTGTACTTATAGGGTAGGTGTAGGGTATTATACAGTCGGCACCGCCCGACTGTTGCCCTTCCTTACTGGTTTTTGCATATATCAGATATGACGTCTAACTTCGTTTTCTTACACCTAATAATGCCTAAGTACAAATTTTGGTCAAAATCGGCCCATAAACAAAAAGTGCATATATATCCGCTCTCTAATGATGATGTAGCCGCCATTTTGTTGAGATCTTGCCTTACAGCGTGAACGCGAAAAATGATGCAAGCGTCATTTTATGTCGCCTGTTATACAGCAAATATTAAAAAAAATTTTCATTTTCGTAAATATGCTTTAGTAGATGTGCTATACCAAATTTTAAGGCTGGCACTATGTTCGTTTTCCACAGTTGAAACACACGCATTTTTCATGGTTACTTTTTTGAAACACTACAAAAATCTCAATGAAAACATAATACTTTTATGAAGATTTTTTCATAAATAATGATAGAATGTCCTACTGAATAAAATCAGCAAGTTTTTTTGCTTAAAAAAGTTTATTATCTAAAAATAGTAATCGATTAAAAATGTCGTGAAAAACGAACATAGTACCAGCCATTAATGATCAATCATGAATATATGCAAATTTATTCAATAAAAACCGTCTGTTGTAAAATTTGGATTTTATCGCTTACATCATTTTCGCGGGAAGGGCTCTATATATATTGGGTTGCCCAAAAAGTAATTGCGGATTTTTTAAAAGAAAGTAAATGCATTTTTAATAAAACTTAGAATGAACTTTGATCAAATATACTTTTTTTACATATTTTTTCTAAAGCAAGCTAAAAGTAACAGCTGATAACTGACAGAAGAAAGAATGCAATTACATAGTCACACGCTGTGAAAAAATTTGTCAACGCCGACTATATGAAAAATCCGCAATTACTTTTTGGGCAACCATACTTTATGGGTTTGCTGATCAATATTTCGAGGTGTTACATATGGTATGACTAGATTGGTATACCCCCATCCTATGGTGACAGGTATAAATATCATATTTGCTGCTGCGGGTAAGAAATTAAAGATTTACCAACTGCGCCATTTCATATTTTTCACCGTTTTTATTGCCCGGTGTATGAATCGTATTTTTAGTTCACATTTCAAGTGATTTATGATCACTGAAAGCAATCATCAGAACAATTAAAAACTCATACAATTTCTTAACATGCGTAGAACAATAATGGCAAATATAGAGAAGAGTTGCTCAGGAACTGAACATTTAACAACAATTAATGACATTAACTCCCCACTCAAAGGTTCATTAATCAAGGCATCGTCTTAATCTGTTCCTTAAACCCCCAAGAACAACAAAACAAAAAGTCAAAACCAGAACTAGCCACTCATAATCCATAGACTTACTGACTGACTGACTTCAACAATCATCATCATGATCATCATCTCTCACTCAGCGGCAGACAAACTGAAAAATTCTATCTAGGGGTCATCTTTTTCTTTTCCTTAACCACCACAAATGGATGATGGTGGTTTTCCTTCAATTTGTTCCTCAAATCACTTCTTGAGCCGCTCGCCGCTGCTGTTGGTTAATGCAGCGTCAAAATTTATGTTCTGGCAAATGATTTATTGGCAATGCATTTTATTTCAGTTCTGCCAAATAAACTAGAATGAATGGGATTGAAGGCGAAGCTTTTAGATTCACATCACCCCATCACACCGGATTGCTGCTGCGGCTGCACACAAAACCAATTCTTAATGGACCGAAAAATGCACGATAATAAGCGTGAAATATGCAAAACACTTAACAAATGCCTTCGTTTTTTTTTCGTCAGTCGCTATCAACACTGAACGGACTATGATAATTACGGCTTCCAAAGACAAAACAAAAGCTAAAGAAAGGTTCACATAAGATCCAAACAGGCAGACAAAAAAACGCCACCAACATCACAAGAGAAGAATGATGACTTCAGCAATGATTAGCAAGTACTGGTACCCGCCAAAGTTTAGGCTCAGTGAAGAAAAAAGAACCAGCAGCGACCACAAAGTTGTTGGATGCCAAAAAAAGAAGTCATGTGTAAAGGTTTAATTTATCTTAACAATCGTTTTAAAACATTCACGACCATGTAAATGACATGGTGTGGAAGAGAAGAACATTAGTCCAACAACTATCCAACTTCCCAGTGGCTACTGCCGGTAGCTAACTTTATCTACCAACAAAAAATTAGTGCTGGCTAGGAAAGTTCCATAGATACCTTGAGTTTTCAGCTGGAACAGCACCTTTGTAGGCAAATGAATACAAAAAAAAAACGCGTAAATGTAAATTTCAATTTAAACTAGGGCCAGACCCAACAACAAGAGTCGCGATCTACCTACTTGGGGCGAAAGTCTGCTCTAAATGGGTTGGTAGTGCTTTGCCTTCTCCTAACATGGCATTTTATAATGAAAGGGATAAAACGAATTCTTTTTCTACACACAGAAGCCATTTCTGCGGGTAGATGAGAACAAAAACAAAAAAACAGAACATTTTGCCAGCAAACTTTAATTATTAATGGCTATCATAGATACTAAAGGAAAACATACATGAAAACGAGTTTGGATGTATGAGGGTAAATGAAAAGAGTTGGTAAAAATCAAAAAAAAAAAAATCTGTAAAAATTTAAAAAACAAAACACAAAAAATCTTAACAAATTTATGACAATGAAAAAAACGAGATTTTTACTATAAAAATATCTTGACGAAATTTTTACCAGAAAATTTTTTCGACGAAATTTTTATCAGAAAAACTTCTTGACGAAATTTTTACCAGAAAAATTTATTGACGAAAATTTTACCAGAAAAATTTCTTGACGAAATTTTTATCACAAAAATTTTTTGATATTTTTACCAGAAAAATTTCTTGTTGAAATTTTAACCAGAAAAATTTCTTGACGGAATTTTTTTCAGAAAAATTTCTTGACGAAATTTTTACCACGAAAATTTCTTGACGAAATTTTTACCACGAAAATTTCTTGACGAAATTTTTACCACGAAAATTTCTTGACGAAATTTTTACCACGAAAATTTCTTGACGAAATTTTTACCACGAAAATTTCTTGACGAAATTTTTACCACGAAAATTTCTTGACTAAATTTTTACCAGAAAAATTTCTGGTAAACACAACTCACTGTCCCAAATTTCGGCGTCATCGGACGATAAATGCGCCTTTCATGGGCCTAAGCTTAAATCGAGAGATCGGTCCATATGTCAGCTATATCCAAATATGAACCGATCTGAGCCAAATTGAAGAAGAATATTGAAGGACTCAACTTAACTCACTGTCCCAAATTTTGGCGACATCAGACAAAAAATGCGCCTTTTATGGGCCCAAAACCTTAAATCGAGAGATCGGTCTATATGGCAGCTATATCCAAATCTGGACCGATCTGAGCAAAATTGAAGAAGGCTATCGACTTGTCTAAAATAACTCACTGTACGAAATTTCAGCAAAAGCGGATAATAAATGTGGCTTTTATGGGCCTAAGACCCTAAATCGGTGGATCGGTCTAGCCTAACCGGGCCCGCTCCGCCGCGCCTTCTTTAACTCTCTAATATCTTTTAGGGTGGGGATACTTCGCCCTGAATGCGGGTATCGAATTCGTGCCATTGTAGCCTATGACGCTGAATGCTTTCAAAAATCGGACAAAGCGGTGTTTATGTCCTCTTAATGTTGGCGACATTTGCGAGGAACAATGCCATGCATTGTCATTTAAAAAATTTTCCCCAACGAAGTGTGGCACTGCGAGATGCCGTTCGGACTCGGCTATAAAAAAGGTCTCTTATCATTGAATTTAACCTTGAATCCGGAAGCACTCATTGATGTGTGAGAATTTGCCCCTTTTCGGTAGCTGGTGGTAACGTTCTTCCTTAGGGTAATGTTCTCATTAGGGCAGGGATGGCACCTCAGACATTTCGACTCAAATATGGATATCAAATTCGTTCTGCACTTCCATATCCCTTTAATTTGAGCCCCATATTGCCATGGTCGGTAAATATAAACCGTTTAGAGCTTCCCGACATCTGATCCAATTATGGTTTAGATCGGACTATATTTAGATATAGCTGTCATATAGACCGATCTGCCGATAATGATTCAGAAGCCCATAAAAGCTTTTGGGGCTGAGGCGGCCACCGGCACTTTGCACTGAAAATAGATATCAAATTCGTTCTTCATTCCCAACGGAAATGAAGTTCAGTTTAGGGGGTGCTTTAGGGCGTAGCCCAAAACACTTGGCTCCAAAATGGGATATCAAATCCGTTTTCTACTCTCAAATACCTTTCATTTGAGTGCCATATTGTCATAATGGGTCAACAAATGGGTTTGTGACATCTTTAGGAGGAAAAGCGCCACCTAGACTTGAACGCAAATTTTAATGTCATATTCGTAATCTACTCCCTAATACCTTACATTTGAGTAATGGGCTAATATGCCGATTTGGGGATATTTGGTGGTGGACGACCTCCCATTACTTGGACCGAATGTTTTATGCCATATTTGTAATCTACTGCCTTACTATAAAAATTTCTTAACGAAATTTTTACTATAAAAATTTCTTGACGAAATTTTTACTATAAAAATTTCTTGACGAAATTTTTACTATAAAAATTTCTTGACGAAATTTTTACTATAAAAATTTCTTGACGAAATTTTTACTATAAAAATTTCTTGACGAAATTTTTACTATAAAAATTTCTTGACGAAATTTTTACTATAAAAATTTCTTGACGAAATTTTTACTATAAAAATTTCTTGACGAAATTTTTACTATAAAAATTTCTTGACGAAATTTTTACTATAAAAATTTCTTGACGAAATTTTTACTATAAAAATTTCTTGACGAAATTTTTACTATAAAAATTTCTTGACGAAATTTTTACTATAAAAATTTCTTGACGAAATTTTTACTATAAAAATTTCTTGACGAAATTTTTACTATAAAAATTTCTTGACGAAATTTTTACTATAAAAATTTCTTGACGAAATTTTTACTATAAAAATTTCTTGACGAAATTTTTACTATAAAAATTTCTTGACGAAATTTTTACTATAAAAATTTCTTGACGAAATTTTTACTATAAAAATTTCTTGACGAAATTTTTACTATAAAAATTTCTTGACGAAATTTTTACTATAAAAATTTCTTGACGAAATTTTTACTATAAAAATTTCTTGACGAAATTTTTACTATAAAAATTTCTTGACGAAATTTTTACTATAAAAATTTCTTGACGAAATTTTTACTATAAAAATTTCTTGACGAAATTTTTACTATAAAAATTTCTTGACGAAACTTTTACTATAAAAATTTCTTGACGAAATTTTTACTATAAAAATTTCTTGACGAAACTTTTACTATAAAAATTTCTTGACGAAATTTTTACTATAAAAATTTCTTGACGAAACTTTTACTATAAAAATTTCTTGACGAAATTTTTACTATAAAAATTTCTTGACAAAATTTTTACTATAAAAATTTTTACTAGAAAAATTTCTTGACAAAATTTTTTCTAGAAAAATTTCTTCACGAAATTTTCTTGACGAAATTTTTATTAGAAAAATTTCTAGACGACATTTTTACTATAAAAATTATGGAATAACAAATCTTAAATCTTATTGTTCATAACACTTGCCTAGCCCAACCACTCCATCCATCCTCTTTTGCCAGGAAAATTTTGTAAAAGATAAGGCACATTAAACGATTTCCCTTTTTAATAAACAACAAAACAGAATCAACAACCCAGACCCACAAACAAACAAGTAGCCATCGTTTGAAACATGGCTTACTTCCCAACCAGGTAACAACGACATCAAAGATAAAAGGAGAAAAGGAAAAACACATACAGTATTATTTGCAATGTCCAACATGCGTCTTTAGCCTTTCAAGCCACAACGCAGCAGTATACCAAAGCCACTAACATCACCACCATTGCCAACATTGCCATCGTCATCACCATAATGATGATCATGGTCATGGTTGTAATGCCATGACAATGACCTCTTTTTCCGTGCCTTTAGATATTCAAGGCCAATAACCAAGAAGAATTATAGGAATCACTGCATTTGTGGCCATAGCCATAGCTTTGGTAAAATTTCCAAGAGTAGCATTGCAAGACCAACTACCAACAATTACACGACCAACAATAACAACAAACAGCAATTCAAAGCAAATCATCTCAACTCCAACACAGTCAGTTGTGTTGTCCTCTTCTTTAGGTTTTCGCATCTTGCAACCAAATTACCTTTATTGGCTTAGATGAGATGTCGTATTTGGTAGGTTGAGTCGCCTTTGGTAGAAAGGTTGGCAAGCAAGAAGCATGCAGGCTGATTTGTTGGCTATCTGACGTATTTCTTAGGCCTAGTGGCTTCGGTAACATTCAAGAAGAACGGGAACATAATGTTGCTGCTGCAGCCGACCAAAGTTAAATCGTCATCTTCAACATCAAAATCTCTGAAGCGAAAATAACAATAACAAAATCACTTTTGCTTGTAATGTTGTATAGGAAAATTTGAAAGGGTTTCAATTTGGTTGAATATTTTGGGAATAATAATCATTGTTACCAATCCCGATTTATGCAGTAATGAATCGCCGATATTGAGAGTCCTTTGACCACAGACAGGTAATGTGCTAAGATCTTTCAAAATATTTCGTATGTTAGCGTAAATTCCAACGATGGTCCGAGTTTTCGTTTCTGGGTTCCCCAAAATTGCAGAGGGGGATTCGCGTGATACCAACTACAAGTAATGGATACCTGCCATTCCATGAGCTATACACATAAGTGTACGATTTGATCCACCTATCCTGTGATTTTACTTCCTAATTGGAATGGGACTGTATCCTACTGGTCTAAATATTGTCAGCAAAGTCCTACTCTTTCTGCAACTATCAGATGTTTTTACTTACTGTCAATCCCCATTTCATTACCCTTTTCCGCATCATCCCATGCACCAGGGAACATAATTATGTATGTTGGCATAAATTGTACAACTACTATCATTATCCCGAAAAAAAAGAAGGAGGAGGTTGGAGAAGTACAGGATGGACAAGAGAGAGATTTTAAAATTTATTGTGCTTACAACACAAATATTTATTGTAACCACAAAGTGCAAGGGACGCAATGCAACATCGCACAAGAAATTGACAATGGACAAAATGCGTTCTCCTCCATAGTTGACAACACAAACCAGAAAAGGTACTGAAGAACGTCTTAGCCAAAGGAAGAGCCACCAAAACGGTCAAAAGGAATTTGGGGGGAATAAAGAAGCAAATGCTCATGTTTGAATGAAGGCAATTGTGGCCAATGTTGTGTTGTGATGTGGCTGTTGATTGCGCTGATCCTCAGCCAAAGTGGTTACAAACAACTATAACATTTCAAGTGATTCATTTTTTAGACAGTAAATATTTCTTATATATAAAACTAGCTGGACCGGGCCCGCTCCGCTGTGCCTTCTTTTACTTTATATGGAACAAAATGTTCCTTGAAATATTTATTTTTGACAATTAAAGAGATTTTAATGAATTTAGGGGTGTTTTGGGGGAGTGGGGTTATCCCCAAACACTAAGCCCCGAAAATATATCAGCAACGTGCTCTATTCTCATATATTTGAACCCCATATTGCCATTGGCTTCATAATTGGACCTCAAACTCCTTTTCTAATCTCAAATACCATTCACTTAAACCCCTTATTGAAAAAGCCAGCAAATATGTCGGGTTTAGGGTTAAGGGCCCTAAAAAATATGAATATCGAGCTCCACTATCTTGAAGAACCAAATTGTCTTGGTGAGAAATTACGTCCTACTTGGGGGTTGTTATTGTGGTGGGTGCCCAAGAGAGTTGGTCTCGAATGTTGATATCAGATTCATGGTCTACTCCCAAATATCCTTCATTTGAGCTCTATGTTTTCCTTAGTCGGCAAACATGACAGGTTTGGGGGGTGTTTTGGGGGATGATTTGGCTTTGAAAATATATATCAGATTCGTGTTCTACTTTAAAATACCTCTTATTTGAGCCTCATATTGCAATGGTCAGCAAATACTTCCTATTTGGGTGGTATTATAGGAGTGGGGTGGCCCCATAGACACTTTTCCCGAACATTGATATCAGATTCGTGCTTTACTTCCAAAGACCTTTCGTTTGAGTCCCATATTGCTAGGGTTGTAAATTTGTCTCCTTTGGGGTATGTTCTCGGGAATGGGCAGACCCCCAAACACTTGGCCCCACATCTGGATATCAGATTCGTATTCTACACTTACATACCTTTAATTTAAGCCCCATATTGCGATGGTCAGTAAATAAATAAATCCTGTTTGGGGGATGTTTTGGGAAGGGGTGGACCCCCAGAAACCTGATCCCACATTTGGATATCAGATTCGCATTTTACTCGCAAATACCTTACATTTGAGTCCCACATTGCCATGGTCGGTAAATATGTCCGATATAAGGGTGTTTTGGGGGTTGGGGTGGTCCCCCAAACACTTGATCCGACAATTGGATATCAATTGTTTTGTAATCTTAAATACCTTTCATTTGAGTCCCATATTGTCGTGATTGGTGTACATATATATTTGGCAGGTTTTTGGGGGCGCCCCTCTAGGTATCCCATCCGAAATTTGAATACCAAATTTTTGTTTGTAGGTTACTATAAGCGAGCACACAAAATTTAGCTTAAATCGCACAACCCATCTTCGAGATGTGGCGTTTCTGAAAATTAGGGTAATGGGGAGTGTCCCCTCCCCCTTCAGTTTAAAAAAATTTTATAGTCTCAAAAACGGCTGGACCGATTACCTTGAAATTTTCACAGATTGTGTAGGTTGGTCTGGAAGGAAACATAGGGTATATAATTTTTTGATATCGGGAGGGGGCGGACCCTACTTCTTACCCCAAATGTACTACCCAAAAATAAAAGTGGACCGATGGGGACAATATGGTATGGCACATGAAGGGTATTCAAGAGTAGAGTACGAATATCATAATAAAAGTTGGGTCCAAGTACATGGGGGGGCGGCCCAGACCCAAAACTCCTTAAAATAGATTTATTTGACGATCATGACAATATGGGACTCAAATGAAATGTATTTGGGAGTAGATTACGAATATGGTTAGGAAGTAGGAAAAGGCTTTATAATTTACCCCAAATGCACCACCCAAAATCAAAAGTAGACCCATCGGGACAATATAGGTATCTAATCAAAGGTATTGTCGAGTAGAATACGAATATGATAATAAAATTTGAATCTAAGTACCCATCGGACCGCCCCAACCCCAAAACTCCCCCAAACAGCCATATTGGACGTTCATTTCAATATGGGGCTCAAATGAAAGGTATTCGGGAGTAGATTTCGAAACTGGCTATCGGGTGGAGGCGGACCCTCCCCCTTACCCCAAAAACGCCACCCATATCCGAAATTGGTCCGATGGGCACAATAAGGGTATCAAAAGAAAGGTATTGGAGACCAAAAAACGAATATAGTATTAAAATTTGGGTCCAAGTACCCTGTGGGACACCCCCCACCCCCACCTCAAAACTCCTCTAAACAGATATATTCAAAGATCATGTCAATATGGGACTCAAATGAAAAGTATCAGGCAGTAGATTACAAATATGACATAAAACATTAGGTCCAAGTAATAGGAGGTCGCCCACCCCCAAATACCCCTAACTGGGCATATTAGAGGACCATGTCTATATGGGACTCAAATGAAAGGTATTAGGGAGTAGATTACAAATATGACATTAAAATTTGCATTCACGTCTAGGTGGCGCTTTTCCTCCTAAAGATACCTCAAATGGGTTATTTGACCCATTATGACAATATGGGACTCAAATGATAGGTATTTGAGAGTAGAAAATGAATTTGATATCCAATTTTGGAGCCAAGTGTTTTGGGGTACGCCCTAAAGCACCCCCTAAGCTGAACTTCATTTCCGTAGGGAATAAAGAACGAATTTGATCCAATTTCAGTGCAAAGTGCCGGTGGCAACCACAGCCCCAGCCCCAAAACACCCTCCAAACGGTTCATATTTACCGGCCATGGCAATATGGAGCTCAAATTAAAGGGATTTGGAAATGCAGCACGAATTTGATATCCATATTTGAGCCGAAATGTTTGAGGTGCCATCCCTCTCCTAATGAGAACATTATCCTAACGAAGAACATTACCACCTGGAACCGAGAAGGGGCAAATTCTCACACATCAATGAGTGCTTTCCGATTCAAGTTTAAAGTCAATGACCTTCTTTAATATCGGGGTCCGAACGGCCTGCCGCAGTGCAACACCTTTATGGGGGAAAATTTTTTAAATAACCCTGCATGGCATTTTAGCTCGCAAATGTCGCCAACATTAAGAGGGTATAAATACCGCTTTGTCCGATGTTCTCGCCAGGATTCGAATGCATTCAGCGGCATAGGCTACAATGGCACGAATTCGATATCCGCATTCAGGGTGAGGTGTCCCCACCCTAAAAAGATATAAGAGATAAAGAAGGCGCAGCGTAGCGGGCCCGGTTCGGCTAGTAGGCTAATATAATACAAAGAATAAGTCTTAGAAATAGCACTCATTGATGCTATTTAAAAGTTTTCTTTAAAGATTTTTCCAATTTTTACTAAAAAAAAAAACCAACTTTTTCATTTATGCTGTCACTGTGCAATCACCAAACGAAATCAAAGCATTTTGTATGTTCGTGTCTACATGGTAATCACAAGAGTGTGTAGTTCTTGATTACGCTTGGAAGAATACCCGGCTCACAATTGGTAAGTAGTATCGCTCTGTCTTCTTCCAGTAGCCTTAAGGGACTCTTTTTTAGAATTTTACAACATTTTTTGCCTCTGCTCAAGTGAACTTGTTGCTATGCCTTTTTTCTCCTCTCCCTGGTATGGTTGTTTTGTTGACTTTGTGATTGATTTAAGTTACAATCTGTGTTGCCAACAGAGACAAGATAAAATATGTGTTTAGTGTTTACTCACACATACATGAGTTGACATGGTTTTGATTGTAAGTTTTGATACAAGAATATTTGTTGTTGCTTTGGTAAGGTAACATTTATGTTGGAACATTTTTTCTGAATTTCAGTTGCAACATTGCACTAAAGTCGCAAAGGCCTTTCATTTGAGTCTCACATTGACCATAGCAATCAAAATTTCCGTTTGAGGGTTGAGTGGCCTACTGACACATGACTACAAATTTAAATGGCGGATTCGTACTTTACTCTCAATGACAATGAGAAGGGGTGAGTTGGCCCCTTGGTAGTTTATCCCAAATATTATTATCAGACCAAAGATCCTTAATTGTATTCCCATTAAAGGTGACGCCAAATTACTTAGAATCCTATATTGTCCCTTCATCCAACAAGTCTCCTATAGGAGTTTTTGGCAGGGGTCGATCGGTCTTCCAGACACTTTGCCCCAAATTTGGGGCAAAATGTCTGTTCTTCAATAAACCTGTCATTTGTACTCTACATTGTCCCGATTGTCCCACGTATCTGCCGTGAGGTTTTTATACCACCCCCAAATGATGGGGGGTATACTAATCAAGTCATTCCGTTTCGATATATTGATCTGAGACCCTGACATGACATTCTGAATCCATGTAGCCATGTCCGTCCGTCTGACGAAATTTTGCATAGATACTTCTTTTCGTTGTAGGTCGTTGGGGATTGCAAATGAGCTATAACGATTCAGATTTGTGTATAGCAGCCATCAAGGACGTAGCCAGGGACGTAGCCATAGACACAAAATTATGTGTCTATAAGAAATAGTTATCTAAACAAAAAAATGTCAGTAAAATTTTCTTCAACTATAAAATTTCATATTTATAATCTTCTTCTTCTTATATATAAAAATCAATTTGTGATTATTTGTCTGTTCCGTATAGACTCAAAAACGGCTGAACCGATTTACTTGTTTTCGTGATAAGAATAGAGTACTAAATTTTTTGATATCTGAAGTGGGGACGGACCCTCCCCCTAACCCTAATTTTCAGAAACGCCAGATCTCGGAGATGGGTGGTGCGATTTAAGCGAAATTTTATGTGCTCTCTTTTAGTAACCTAAAATGACAAATATGGGATCCAAATTTCGGATGGGTTATATAGGGGGGCCGCCCCACCCCCAATGCTCACCAAATATATTTATGGACTAATCAAGATAATATGGAACTCAAATGAAAATTATTTCAGAGTGAACAAGTAAGAGGGTGCTAAGTTCGGCCGGGCCGAATCTTATATACCCTCCACCATGCATCGCATTTGTCGAGTTCTATGAGCGGTATCTCTTTTTAAGGCAAACAAAGAATATTAAATAAGAAGTGTTAAGCTATTGAAGCTATATCAAGTTATAGTCCGATTCGGACCATAAATCAATGCTGAACATTGTAAAAGTCATTGTGTAATATTTCAGTTCATTCGGATAAGAATTGCGCCTTGTAGGGGCTCAAGAAGCTAAATCGGAAGATAGGTTTATATGGGAGCTGAATCAAGCTATTGATCGATTCAGACCATATTAGACACGTATGTATTTCAGCCAAATCGGATGAGAATTGTGCCCTCTAGAGGCTCAAGCAATCAAGATCCCAGATCGGTTTATATGGCAGCTATGCCAGGTTATGAACCGATTTAAGCCATAATTAGCACAGTTATTGAAAGTCATAACAAAACATCTCATGCTAAATTTCAGCCAAATCGGATGAAAATTGCGCCCTCTAGAGGAGGCTCAAGAAGTCAAGATCCCAGATCGGTTTATATGACAGCTATATCAAAACATGAACCGATTTGGCCCATTTACAATAACAACTGACCTACACTAATAAAAAGTATTTGTGCAAAATTTCAAGCGACTAGCTTTACTCCTTCGAAAGTGAGCGTGCTCTTGAAAGACAGACGGACGGACGGATGGACGGACGGATGGATGGAAAGACGGACGGACGGATGGACGGATGGATGGAAAGACGGACGGACGGATGGATGGAAAGACGGACGGACGGACGGATGGATGGACAGACGGACGGACGGATGGACATGGCTAGATCGTCTTAAAATGACATGACGATCAAGAATATATATACTTAATGGGGCCTCAGACGAATATTTCGAGGTGTTACAAACAGAATGACGAAATTAGTATACCCCCCCCCCATGGTGGAGGGCATAAAAACGAAGCTGATTTCCAAACATGGAGCCAAGTGTTTGGGGGACCGCCCCACCTCCAAAACGCCCTTAAATCGGACATATTTACAGACCATGGCAATAGGGGCTTACATAAAAGGTATTTGAGAGTAGAATACGAATCTGATATTCAAATGTAGAATCAAGTGTTTGGCGGCACGCCTCCCCCAAAGAGCACAAATTTACCATAGCCATATGTGGCTTATATGAAAGGTCTTTAGGAGTAGAGCACGAATCTGATATCAACATTCGATAAAAAGTGTCTATAGGGCCACTCCCTCCCCCAAACAAGTTTGCCGACTACGGAAATGGGGGGCTCAAAGGTATATGGAAGAAAAGTACGAATCTGATATCAACATTCGAGACTAACTGTCTCGAATTTTTGTCCCATTCGCTGAAATTTTGCATGTGGTGTTCAGTTATGACTTACAATAACTGTGCTAAGTACGGTGCAAATCGGCCTATAACCTGATATAGCTCCCATATAAACCGCTCTCCCGATTTAACTTCTTAAGTCCTAAAAAGCCGAAACTTTTATCCAATATGGCTGAGATTTTGCATGAGGTGTTCTATTACGACTTCCAACAACTGTAAACATGTAGGCCAGTTCTCGATCACCCTTGTTCGGTTCCTAGTAGCTTTAAAAAAAGTGTTTTTTTGCTTTGTAATAGCATTTGACTGGTTTCCTAATTTGCGATTTCGTTTGGAACCACCCAAACTCGTCGGTAGGACTTGTCAAAAAGGTATGTCTTCCGATTTGGACCAAATATTAATAAGTACAAGTCATTGTTCAATTTTATATAAAAAAATATTAGTCTTTTTAGTAGCTATATCTAAAAATAAACCGATCTGAACCATATACGACACGGATGTCAAAAAGCCTAACAAAATCGGATTATAAATGTGGCCAAGATTTTAAATCGAGATATCGGTCTATATGGCAGCTATATCCAAATCTGGATCGATTTGGGTCAAGTTGCAGAAGAGTTTCGAAGGGCCTAACGCAACTCATTGTCCCAAATTTCGGCGAAATCGGACAATAAATGCGCCTTTTATGGACCCCAAACCTTAAATCGAGAGATTGGTCTATATGGCAACAATATCCAAATCTAGACCGATCTGGGCCAAATTGAAGAAGGATGTCGAAGGGCCAAACACAAACCGCTGTCCCAAATTTCGGCGAAATCGGACAATAAATGCGCCTTTTATGGTCCCAAAACCTTAAATCGAGAGATTGGTCTATATGGCAGATATATCCAAATATGGACCAATCTGGGCCAAATTGAAGAAGGATTTCGAAGGGCCTAACACAACTCGCTGTCCCAAATTTCGGCGAAATCGGACAATAAATGCGCCTTTTATGGTCCCAAAACCTTAAATCGAGAGATTGGTCTATATGGCAGATATATCCAAATATGGACCAATCTGGGCCAAATTGAAGAAGGATTTCGAAGGGCCTAACACAACTCGCTGTCCCAAATTTCGGCGAAATCGGACAATAAATGCGCCTTTTATGGACCCAAAACCTTAAATCGAGAGATTGGTCTATATGGCAGCTATATCCAAATCTGCACCGATCTGGGCCAAATTGAAGAAGGATGTCGAAGGGCCTAACACAACTCGCTGTCCCAAATTTCGGCGAAATCGGACAATAAATGCGCCTTTTATGGACCCAAAACCTTAAATCGAGAGATTGGTCTATATGGCAGCTATATCCAAATCTAGACCGATCTGGGCCAAATTGAAGAAGGATGTCGAAGGGTCTAACACAACTCACTGTCCCAAATTTCCGCGACATCGGACAATAAATGCGCCTTTTATGAGCCCAAGACCCTAAATCGACGGATCGGTCTATATGGCAGCTATATCCAAATCTCAAACCAAATCCCAAATTTCAGCAAAATCGGATAATAAATGTGGCTTTTTTGGGCCTAAGATCCTTAATCGTCGGATCGGTCTATATGGGGGCTATATGAAGATGTAGTCCGATATAGCCCATCTTCGAACTTAACCTGCTTATGGACAAAAAAATGGACAAAAATCTGTGCAAAGTTTCAGCTCAATATCTCTATTTTTAAAGACTTTAGTGTGATTTCAACAGACAGACGGACGGACATGGCATGCTGATCAAGAATATATATACAATACATTATAGGGTCGGAAATGGATATTTCGATGTGTTGCCAACAGAATAAATGAATATACAAATAGAATAGTTTATAAATACTTTAATGTAAAGGGTGATTTTTTTGAGGTTAGGATTTTCATGCATTAGTATTTGACAGATCACGTGGGATTTCAGACATGGTGTCAAAGAGAAAGATGCTCAGTATGCTTTGACATTTCATCATGAATAGACTTACTAACGAGCAACGCTTGCAAATCATTTTAAGTGAATGGGCCCTAGAAAAGTTGGCAGAAAATCCGCTTTTTTATCGACAAATTTTGTTCAGCGATGAGGCTCATTTCTGGTTGAATGGCTACGTAAATAAGCAAAATTGCCGCATTTGGAGTGAAGAGCAACCAGAAGCCGTTCAAGAACTGCCCATGCATCCCGAAAAATGCACTGTTTGGTGTGGTTTGTACGCTGGTGGAATCATTGGACCGTATTTTTTCAAAGATGCTGTTGGACGCAACGTTACGGTGAATGAACACATTTCGAACCGAACACTGATTTTGGTAATAAAATTCAATGATTTGCAAGCGTTGCTCGTTAGTAAGTCTATTCATGATGAAATGTCAAAGCATACTGAGCATCTTTCTTTTTGACACCATGTCTGAAATCCCACGTGATCTGTCAAATACTAATGCATGAAAATCCTAACCTCAAAAAAATCACCCTTTATAACCTCTATCTGATTCTCTTTATACTGTGGTGGCGTTCTTCATATCTCGCTTTAACTCTTTGTTTCTTAGAAAACCAAAATCTTCTCTAAACGAATATTTTCCGTAGCATTGCGTTTTTTTTCACATTTTTACCTTTTGGTTAACCCTCAATTGCTGGCATTTAATAAATGAGTACATTTTTCATTGCCAATATCACCGGCAGCCCCAATGATGCAATTTATATTGCCTTGAATCATAAAAATGGGGATGTTTTGTGGCAATATTTCGATAATCGCAGCAAATATTTAATTAAATATTAATATTCTCGTGTTTTTGTTGTTGTTAGTTTATTTTATTGGAGTTAATTGCGGGCTTTATAAGTGCCGTGATTGCTGACGCCACTAAAGCGCTCATAGAACTTCATCCACTTGTAATGATTTTTTTTTTACCCACAAACTCATCATTGCAAAGTTGTTAAACATTGTGGTGGAGTGGTGTTAGAAGTTAATTATCAAACGGTCATCATTTTCTATGCATAATTGTATGTTAAATATTTCGTTATTACAAACAATAAAACGTTTATGATGTGGCGGCTAAGGCATATTTGAGGCCAGTTTACATGGTGCTATGAGTAGTAAAAAAGAAATGAATGTAGTGAAGTTGGTAGATAACTTTAAGTCCAATAAAAAAAAATGATGTAATTTATAGAAGACTAGCTGGATAGGGCTCGCTCCGCTGCGCCTTCTTTAACTCTCTAATATCTTTTAAGGTGGATATCGAATTCGTGCTACTGTAGCCTATGTCCGCCTATGACGCTGAACGCCTGCGTTCGAATCCTAGCGAGAACTTCAGAAAAAATGTAAAGCGCTGGTCATCCCCTCTTAATGCTGGCGACATTTGCGAGGTACTATGCCATGCATGGTCATGTAAAAAATTCTCGTCAAAGAGGTGTCGCACTGCGGCACGCCGTTCAGACTCACCTATAAAAAAGGTCCCTTATCGTTGATAAACTCAACTTGAATCGGAAAGCACTCATTGATGTGTGAAAAGTTTGCCCCTGCTCGGTTCCTAGGTTACTCTAATCCCAAATGCCTTTCTATTGAGTCCCATATTACAGTATTGGTAAATTTCATTGGGAATTTCAGGGGTGGAGTAGCCACCCAGACACTTGGCTCTTAAAGTAGATATAAGATTCGTGTTTTACTTTTGAAAACATTTTATATGAGCCCCATAATGGCATGATCGGTAAATAAGTTCAATTTGAGGGTGGGGTGGACCCTAGAGTCTTTGTTCTGAAAACGAGTATCAATATCCCCAAAATCGATTAATTTCCACCCTGAATAGCTTGTATATAATTGGGAGGTACTTTGGGGTACGGCGGCTCCCCAAATGCATGGCTCTTCGATTGGATATCAAATTCTTTTTTTTCTTTCAACCACCTTTTGATGGGTATACATATCAATGGGTCTATCTCTCTTCCTTCTGGGTGTTACAAACAAATGCACTAAGTTATAATACCCTGTACCACAGTAGTGGTGTAGGGTATAATTATATTAATATCATGTCACAAAACCATTTTTTTCCCCCAGTATTCATCATAGTTTTTCTATTAACCCAAATCTCAAAATAAAAATCATAAATCGAGCTATTATGAAGATTTTGTGGTCAAACAGAAAGTGTTACACTCACAAATTCCAAACAATGACTTACTGCACTACTTTCGAAAAGTGCCACTAAGTGCTAAACCAATAATCTCAATAACCAGGAGGAAATAAAGTTGATGCCATCCATCTATTTGTCCATCCATATTCAACCCAACAAATGAAAAAATAAAATCAACGTAAAGTGAATGTGTCAACATTCTTTTGAGTTATTGGCGCATGAGCAGTATGCTGCTGACATGCTGCTCACAGACGATCGCTGGAAAAAGCCAGAAGTAAAAGAAAATAACGCTTTCGAAAGAATGCAATGCGAAAACTGAAAACAATCACAAAAAAAGATTTCCATTCAATTTGTGACAAAGAAATCAAATGAAAAAAAAAATTACCGCATTATTTGTGATGAAAAAATTAAATGGCAGTCAAGTGCCGCCATGTGACTACCGCCACTACGAAGAGCAGTAGACTGGCATCCACAATTTATCCCCACACTCCCGCAGCATCGTCAATAGCAATATAATGATGGTGATAATAACAATACTCGTATTCTCGTAATCTCAATCGTAGTCGTGATCACTGCCTCTGTAGTCAGTCTTCTTTTAATTTTGGATCTGCGCTTTTTGTTGTTGCACAAAAAATATCATCATTTAATAATTTTATACAACAATAAAAGAAGAGAAAAAACAACTTCGGGACTTTTCCAAAATGTTCTGTGGCCGTGTGGGCAAAGTTCTTTAATTATACTTTTGTACTTACATACAAATCTATCTATAGGGGCTCACTACATTTTTTTTTTCTTGCTGATTATTTATCATTTAATTCACAAAAGAAATTGCATTTATAAGAGTGTAACGGATGAAGCTGAAAAACTGAATTCATAAGGCAACGCTTAGGTGAGGTTATAACGGCAGTCTAAAATCAGATTCACTTAAACAATTTTTGACCATTGTGATACCTAGATAGAGATAGACCAAAATATTTCAAGCCCATAGCAGCAACGGATTGAGCCGATGAAGTCCTTCATTGGCAAGGACTGCCACCTCAGTGTACAACATACTGATGCAACAGCAACCAAAGCATCTGGAAAAGGTCGCTCTTAGGTGAAAAGAGACAAATGCTCTTGAAATGTCATCACAAACCGTCTTGTAAGACATCTTATGCAAACCCTAAGACCAACGGCATATTTGACAAAATCATTCAAATTATTTTTTTTTTTGATTTACTTTACATCTCATGTCATGTCGCTCTATGCAGCTATTCAAGATACTACTAAGATTACTCTTTCTCTCTCGCACTCTCTTGTTCCAATGCTAGTATCTTTTGTTATACTTCTCTCAAATTCACCACAAAGATTTGGACCCTTACACCCTTATACACATCTCTATATGATTGCACTGATCACATTGTCCGAGTATTACAGAAGAATGAATGAACTGAACTAAATTGAGGAAAGCGCACGGAAGCATTATAGAGAAAAAAAAAAAAACAAACAAATTCTACGAAATTTTGAAATCGCTGCGCCACCAGCAAAAAAAACAACCATAATAATTTGTAATAAAAGTGCACACATATGATTTCAAGAGGCCAGCCCACACTTAGTTGCCGACAGACAGACAGACACTCGGACAGACGGATAGACAACCTTGTGTCCATCTATCTACAGCTGGGTCAAATTACAAGAGTTTAAAAAAAAAAAGAGATTCTCAATTTGACACTAACATTTCGCCAGCGATAATTACTTTGAATTGTTGTTGTTGTTGCAATGTGTGGTTGAGCCAGAAGTAATTGTAGTGGTGTATTGTTATTACAGAATGACTAGTGTATGGTGGATATGTTCGCTCTTTCGTGCCTTCATTGTAACTACACATAAAGTGGTGACTTTGTTATGTTATGCGGTGAATGTTATCCAAAGTGGGCATGTGAATGAGTGTGTGTGTGTGTGTGTAAGCATAGATTTGATCTATGCAATTAATGTTAAATACACCCGGGCAAATTATCTGTTATTTATCAATTAAGTATTTAGTGTTAAAAGTATGTCAAACACGCATTTTTTTATGAATATGAGTCATTCTTTGTACCTTTGATGTATTATAACTAATTCCATTCCATGTCATAGTCAGTGTTTCCCATTTTTTTTTAAGTCCAAGAAAGTTAAAAATTTTTATTTATGGTTAGGTTAAAGCTCTTTGTTGAATAGCATCAAAACCCCAATCTGTTAATAAAATCAACTCAAACTCTAAACGACTTAGCCCATTAACGATGAATATGTAAACAGGAAAAAATTACAAAAAAAAATTTTCAATTAAAAATTTAATTGAAAATAAAAATATTTTCAATTAAAAAATTAATTGATTCAATAATTTTTAATTGAATATGTATTTTTTATACCCACCACCATAGGATAGGGGGTATATTCATTTAGTCATTCCGTTTGCAACGCATCGAAATATCCATTTTCGACTCTACAAAGTATTTATATTTCGGATCGTCGAAATATTCTAAGGCGATTAAACGATGTCCGTCAGTTGTAATCACGCTACAGTCTTTAAAAATTGAGATATTGAATTTAAATTTTGCACAGACTAGTATTTCTTCTATACGCAGGTTAAGTTCTTGAATGGGGCAAATCAGACTATATTTGAATATAGCCATATAGAACGGTATGGCGATTTAGGATCTTGAGATCGTAAAAGCCGCATTTCTTGTCCGATTTCGCTGAAATTTGAAACTGGAAGTTGTGCTAGGGGCCCCGATATTCAAACCGAATATGGTCCATAACGGACCATCTCTACATAGACAGTGGGGGAAAAAAAATAGGGACAACAGTTACTAAGTAAAATATTGAACAAAAAGAGTAAGAAAACATGGTTACTTCTGTTAAAGGCTGAACCTGGTTATTCGTAGACCTGATGAGTTTTTAACGGTTAACTCATGTAATTCTCGGATGTTCGTTATGATTATTTTTTCGTCACATTTACTTGGAAAAAATAATAGAGGCACTTATCAAAACGTGGTATTTTCTTATGAATTGTGTTTTTTTTTTTTATAACTAAAAATGTAAGAGGAGAGAAAAAAGAGTAGTAAGAACTCTTTAACATGTTTTATTGCTACATTTGTTTCATAAATTAAAGTATTAACACCCACACCACCGAGTCTGCGTACTAATTTTAATGCATGGTACCTATGTTGAAATATAGTCAGATTTTAATTTTACATACCTATAGATATGTTGAATAGAACCTTGTAAGATTTTCTTACCGTAGGATATTAAACCATCTCATGCAAAATGTTGTAAAGATCGGACCAAAATTGTGGCTTCTATAGCCATAAAAAACCAAATCGGATGAAAGATATATATATGGGAGATCGGGAGATCAAATCAAATCGGGAGATCGGTTTATATTGGAGCTATATCAGGTTATATACAGATTTGGACCGTACTTGACATATATGTTGGAAGTCATAGCAGAACACTATGTGCAAAATTTCAGCCAAATCGTATGAAAATTCAGGCTTTCAGGGACTCAAGAAGTCAAATCGGGAGATCGGTTTATATGGGAGCTATATCCGAATCTGAACCGATATGACCCATTTGCAATCCCCAACGACTACATCAAGCGTTGGGGAGCTTGCCTCATATTTCGTTGCAAGAAATCTGAAGATATCCGCCACCAAATCTTCAGCCACACTGTTCACTACAAATACGCGTGAGGTGAATTCTGAGCTGACTGTGATGGTCGATGGAGAAATGATTCCGACCATCAAGTGTCCCAAAATACTTGGCGTCACATTTGACAGCTCTTACACATTCTCCTCACATGCCACAGCAATCAGCAATAAAGTCAAAAGTAGAAACAAGGTCCTCAAGTCACTCGCTGGCAGCACTTGGGGTGCAGACAAAGAAACCTTGTTGACCACGTACAAAGCAATTGGCCAGTCTGTGGTAAGTTATGCAGCGCCAGTGTGGTCTCGTCAACTTTGTGACACGCAGTCGAATAATATGGGTGAATGTAGTCCTTGGAGAACGACCGCCACCCATTGCACCTGAAGAAATCGACCTCCCCCCGCAAACCAGAGTGGTTCTGGCTCAATCACGTTCCGGCAGATGCAGCCGCCTCAATTCCCACAGAGCTAGGATTGATGCCGACGTGCAAGATGAATGTCCCGATTGTAAACAGGGACCGCACGATACACGTCACCTGTTTAACTGCCCGGCCAGACCCACTCGACTCAGACCCAGATCCCTGTGGACGCACCCCATCTTAGTCGCAGAGTTTCTGGGTCTTGACACTCAACAGAATCAAGCAGACGAAATATAGAACACAATAAACTGCTACAACAACAACACAGTTCAGATCGGTCCATATTTGGATATAGCTGCCAAAAAGACTAATATTGAAACAAAATATTATATTCAATAGACCACTCAATGTGAGTGCCGAATTTGATTCAATTGGGACCATTTTTGGATATAGCTGTTATGGGTGCATTTCGCCGGATTATGACGAAAGATGGTTTAAATAAATACCCAAGGTGGTGGGTATCCAAAGTTCGGCCCGTCCGAACTTAATGCCGTTTACTTGTTCCAATTTGAATGGGCTTCGACTCTCGGCCAAAAAATGTTTGTGCAAAATTTTAAGACAATCGGATGAAAATTGCTAAATGTACTTTGCACACAAATTTACATGGACAGACAGACAGACATAGCGACATCGAATCAGAATGTGATTCTGATGCTTATCAATGGGCCTAGCTCTCTTCCTTCTTCTTGCACTAAATTAATGGGTTGCCCAAAAAGTAATTGCGGATTTTTCATATAGTCGGCGTTGACAAATTTTTTCACAGCTTGTGACTCTGTAATTGCATTCTTTCTTCTGTCAGTTATCAGCTGTTACTTTTAGCTTGCTTTAGAAAAAAAGTGAAAAAAAGTATATTTGATTAAAGTTCATTCTAAGTTTAATTAAAAATTCATTTACTTTCTTTTAACAAATCCGCAATTACTTTTTGGGCAACCCAATATTATACCCTGTATCACAGTGGAGACCATCGTAGCCCAGAGGTTAGCATGTCCGTCTATGACGCTGAACACCTTAGATCGGCTCCGCCCGACTTTGGCCTCTCTTTACTGGTTACCACAGTGGTCGTGAAGGGTATAATTACTATTCCGTCTAAATTTTAAGTAAAAATATAAACTCTATGGCAATACTGGTCGTGACTAGTATACTTTCATAGTTTTACTTTCTCTCAATTAAAAATCACACCTTTGTTTTGAGCTGTTTTGTTGGTTCATAACTAATTAGCTAATTAATTATTGGCTTCGTTCTAAACTGTCTCAGTCATTGTGTACAAATATTGTGCTGATATTTCATTTTTTCTCCTTCTTCTTTGTTTTATTTGCCATTTTTTTAACAATTACATCTTCCTGGTTCAATGAACAAATTTTCGAAATTTTTTAACTATTTATTTTAAACTTTGGGGGTTTAAATAGTCAATGGTTTTAATGATTTTGTTAAGCATTTCGTAGATATGTTAACACATGTTTTTCGCCGTAAACATTATTACTCATTTATAATTATAATAAATGACAATGGACGTGAAGCACGTGAGATTAAATTGTTCATTATCCACAACAAAATAGTTGGTACAGTGTTATGAAATTAATGATACCGAGACATTAAAAGTAAATTTATTAAATAAATAACGTCAGAGAGAGGGACAAGCTTTGCCATGAGTCCAAAGAAAAAATTAATTTTGGTTTTAAGAGTTATTTGAACTTAACCCATTAACGTCTGACCCTCGATTCACTTTTCCGATTTGGATGAAATTTGATATATACATTATTTATAGCATTTGTATTGATGTACACATTTTTTAACAAAAACTTATGTAAGAAAAAAGCGCAAAAACGAAAAAATAATTTTTAATATTTAGCGCAGAAATGTAGAATTTATTGTCTTTGCCATAAAATCTCACCTGCTGTCAAAAGTAGTCGGCTTTAAGCCAACTACAACCGTCAACCACACATCTAAGCTAAACAACAAGACACTTAAACGGTTTCCAGAAATCTTACTCCCAAGAATTATGATAAATTCTTTTCTAAGCATTTTTGTGCTATAAAAAATTGCTGACATTCCAAAAGACACTTTGCCTACAAAATATGGCCTTATATGATAAGAAAACAAGTTAAGAGGCGTTAAGTTTGGCCAGGCCGAACTTTGGCTACCCACCACCTCGGGTATATACAGGGTGGCTGATGAATATTGCTACAATGATGAATATTGCTACATTTTTTTTTCGGTGTATGGAATACATTTTTCTTTTATTCATGTTAAATTAAATTATTAAATTAATTATTAAATTATTATTAATTAAATTAATTAATTAATTAATTAAATTAATTATTAAATTATTATTATTAAATAGAAAAAAAGTTATTACATTTTTTTTTGGTAGCGGCTTTCATCAGCCACCCTGTATGTAAAACACCTTTCATCAAAATCCGGTGAAAATTGCATACCTCAAGTCCCATAGCAGTTGTATCAAAATATGTTCCGATTTGGACCAATTACCTAAAACCGAGAATTCGGTCTATATGGCAGCTATATCCAAATCTGGACCGATCCGGGCCAAATTAAAGAATGACGTCGAAGAGACTAACACAACTCACTGTCTCAAACTTCGGCGACATTGGACAATAAATGCGCCTTTTATGGGCCCAAAACCTTAAATCAAGAGATCAGTCTATAGGCAGCTATATCTAAATCTGAACCGATCTGGGCCAAATTAACGAAGGATATCGAAGAGCCTAACACAACTCAAAGTCCCAAATTTCAGCAAAATCAGATAATAAATGTGGCTTTTATGGGCCTAAGACCCTAAATCGGAGAATCGGTCAATATGGCAGCTATATCCAAATCTGAACCGATCAAGGCCAAATTAAAGACAGATGTGGAAGAGCCTAACACAACTCACTGTTCCAAATTTCAGCAAAATCGGATAAAAAATTTAGCTTTTATGGGCCCAAAACCTAAAACCGAGAGATCGGTCTATATGGCAACTATATCCAAATCTTCTCGATCTGGTCCAAATTCACGAAGAATATCGAGGAGTCTAACACAACTCACTGTCTCAAATTTCAGCAAAATCGAATAAAAAATGTGGCTTTTTTGGGCCTAAGACCCTAAATTGGAGGATCGGTCTATATGGCAGCTATATCCAAATCTTGACCGATTTGAACCAAATTAAGAGAGAATGTTGAAGGGCCTAACACAACTCCTTGTCCCAAATTTCAGCAAAATCGGATAATAAATGTGGCTTTTATGTGCCTAATACCCTAAATTGGAGGATCAATCTAAATATATGCAGCTATATCCAAATCTGGACCAATCTAGGCCAAATTGAAGAAGGTAGTCAAGTGGCTTAACTCAACTCACCATCCCAAATTTCAGCAAAATCGGACAATAAATGAGCCTATTATGGCCCTAAATCGGAGGAACGGTCTATATGGCAGCTATATCCGAATCTGGACCGATCTGAGCAAAACTAACGAAGGATATCGAGGAGCCTAACACAACTCACTGTCCCAAATTTCAGCAAAATCGGATAATGAATGCGCCTTTTATGGAGCCAAAACCTAAAACCGAGAGATCGGTCTATATGGGGGCTGTATGAAGATATAGTCCGATATAGCCCATCTTCGAAATTAACCTGCTAATAGACAAAAAAAGAAGTTTCAGCTCAATATCTCTATTTTTAAAGACTGTAGCGTGATTTCAACAGACAGACGGACGGGCATGGCTAGATCATCTTAGAATTTAACGCTGATCAAGTATGGCTTAAATCGGTCCATGATTTGATATAGCTGCCATATAAACCGATCTTGGGTCTTGACTTCTTGAGCCTCTAGAGGGCGCAATTCTTATCCGATTTGAATGAATTTTTGCACGAAGTATTTTGTTATATATCCAACAACTATGCGAAGTATGATTCAAATCGGTTCATAACCTGTTATAGCTGTCATATAAACCAATCTTGGGTCTTGACTTCATGAGCCTTTAGAGGGTGCAATTCTTATCCGATTTGAATGAATTTTTGCACGAAGTATTTTGTTATGATATCCAACAACTGTGCCAAGTATGGTTCAAATCGGTTAATAACCTGATATAGCTGTCATATAAACCGATCTGAGGACTTGACGTCTTGAGCCTCTAGAGTGCGCAATTCTTATCCGATTTGGCTGAAATTTTGCATGACGTATTTTATTCTTACTTTCAACAACTGTGTCGAATAAGATTCAAACCGGTTTATAACCTGATATAGCTGCCATATAAACCGATTCGGGATCTTGACTTCTTGAGCCTTTAGAGGTCGCAATTATTATCCGATTTCCTCGACATTTTGTACCACGGATCCTCTCACGACCGTCAACATTCGTGTTTATTATGGTCTGAATCTGTCTATAGCCCGATACAGCTCCCATATAAATCGATCTCTCTATTTTACTTCTTGAGCCCCCAAAGGGCGCAATTCTTATTCGAATAGGCTGACATTTTATACAGGTCTCCAACATATAATATAATTGTGGTCAAAACCGGATCATATCTTGATATCACTCTAATAGCAGAGCAAATCTTTTCTTATTTCCCTTTTTTGTCCAAGAAGAGATGCCGGGAAAAGAACTCGACAAATGCGATCCATGGTGGGGGGTATATAAGATTCGGCCCGGCCTTGTTTTTATTTCCAATTCTCCCAAATATTTCCATCTTTCCATACACTGTGCCAAACAATTATTCCTATACTCACATTTGGACCTAACACAACAAAGTGTTTCAAGTTAAAAACGTAATTAATTGTTTTTTTTATTCAACCTTAAATCAGAAGAAGCCTTACCCCGGTGGGGTCGGATGATGTCGTTAATCATACAAAAGTTAACTCTTCAGCCAAATAAAACGTGGCTAATTTATGGCTCCTACATTCCTATAAACATTTAATTAGTACCTCACGAAAATCGCACGTTGCATATCTATAAACAATTTAAGGTTGAATGAAAAGTGGGACCAATGAACTGATTTATTATAAATATTTGTTTATGACTTTTCACACTTTTCCCTTGAGATAAATGAATGCTAAAATTTCTTTTTAGAATTAAAAAAAAAAAGAAAAATTAATGCAGTAAAGCTTTTAACAGAAAATTAGAGAAAACATTTTTGATATTTTTCACACGTCTTGAAAAAAGCGGAGAGAACAAAAACAAACATTGACAATATTTTTTGATACTTATTGTTGAATGTTAAATCAGCTAATAAGAGAGCAAAGACAAAAAGGAAGACTTACCAAATTAATGACAATTTACTTTCTCTTTAAAAAAACCAAACCATGGCTTACCTGAAACGGGAAATAAGTTAAAGAAAATTAAAACGAATTTTAAAGAAAACATATTCACTGAAAAAATCATATAAACTACTTCTAAGTATTATAAGTTTTAAATTAACTATTAATGTTTGAAGTTTTAAATAAACTATTACACCGGTATTCGCAAAACTTAATGTAGATTCGAAATAGGTTTATTTGATAGATTTCCTTTGTGTTCAAACTTTAGCGCCACAGTGACTATTTTGGACCAAAATTGTCTAAAATACCGAAAAATATTTTTTGCACATTTTTAAGATTTATTTTTCGGTATTTTGGATAAAATTTTTGTCCAAAATAGTCTCAGTGGCGCTAAAGTTTGAACACAATCATTAGAGCCGCATATATGTAACATCATCAAACACTCAAGGAAGTTAAATATCCACGTCGTCATTGGAGATGTTGAATCTTAGTGGGAGGTGGTCCTTGTTGCGGCAGGAGTTTTATAAGACTTGCAGAACTTTGATCGCACGCACGCACAGCACTGCTTGCTTCGGGCTATGTTGATTGGAGATTCAGCTTTTTTCCAGCGTGTCTTTAAGACTTTCAGCACTAGACATAGTTCCTCAAAATCTTCAGCGCGATACTATTGACAACTCAACCAATGATCAGCCCATGAGTAAGAAATGAATCAACAGATTTTAAGCAACCTGTTCGGGGTTTCGGGCATAAGTATAAACGCAAGAACAACTAGAATGGCCAGAGAGTTCCAGCGTGCATTTCAACATGTTTGGGATCTGGTTAAACTTTACAAACGGAAATTCCCAACTCTCAGTAAAGTGTCGGAAGACACGAGTGCGGTGCAAGAGAAATTTCGTGTAATCTCTTCAGCCGCCTGTTTCTTTAATCTGAGTTTTACCCATTTCTGAGGGCTGCTTTCAATTCATCATAATTGCTCATCAATTCCTACCCAAAGAAGTACTGGATTTTTGGTGGTCTTGGAGATCCATGGAGCTCGTCGTCCGTGACAACGCGAAATAGGCGAACCAGCGCATGGTGCTGGCAACAGTTGAACTTGGATGTGGGGTAACCTTTTTCTTCGAACATTTGCTGCAGTCCAACTAAAACGCCCGTTTTTCCGATATTGAAGATTGTTGTATCGACCAAAATCATCACAATTGATCCCCACACACTGAACTCTTCTAACACATTCTGGAGTACTTATGTGATTGTTAAAGCTTTCCCATCTTTTGGTGCAGATAATTTAATTTTTTTGGATGCATTCTTGAAGACCACAGTCTAATATTCTACGCTCTCAAGGTGTTTGCCGTCAAAGTGCATGCTCCATTTCTCCAGATGAAGCTTATCAAGTACTTCTTCACCCGAGCAGCTTCCTTGTAATACAGCGTTTAATCCTTCCAAAGACTATCTGTACTGTTGTCAAATGAACAATCAAGTATCGCCAATCCGATATCAATTGCGGCCTCCAGGGGCTTAAGAATTAAAATCGAGAGATCGTTATATGAGGTTTTTATTTATTTTGGAAGTTATAAAGAAACACTCATGCCAATCGGATAAGAATTGAGTGTTCTAGGAGCTTAAGTTGTCTAATCTAGTGAGCAATTTGTGTGGGGGCTATATCCAAATCTGAACCGATATGGCCGGTCTAAGTCAGTCTATAATCTTATACAGTCGAAACCGGATAAGTGAAACGCTAAAAATGCATCTATTTTGATTCACTTATCCGTAATTTTCAGTAAAGCGTGGTTCGGGTAAGTGAAATTAGTTTTCAATTAAGCGATAAACCATATCTGAAAGCGAATTTACTAATTATGTATAAAAAAAGGAGTTGAAAAAGTGCAATGTTCAATTTGACAAGAAATTCTTTCAATCCCAGATAGTTACCGATAGAAATACCTTTTTCACTTATGCGACTTTCACATAACACATAAAAACGAAATGTTGGTTATAAGAACCTTTTCAGTTAAGCGGTACTTTCAATTAAACGATGTTTCACTAAAGCGATTTAAATTTCATTGAATAACACCAACAAATTATAGTTCTTCTCAACAAGTTTCACTTAAGCGGGATTTTTCACTAAAGCGTGTTACACTTATGCGGTTTCGACTGTATATAAAATCAATTTGTGTTTGTTTGTAGGTTTGTTTGTGTGTTCCTTATAGACTCAGAAACGGCTGAACCGATTTTCTTAAAATTTTGACAGATGGTTCATAATTATCCCGTGGTGAAAATGGGGTACTAAATTTTTTGATATCTGAAGGGGGGGGGCGGACCCTCCCCCTTACCCTAATTTTCAGAAACGCCAGATCTCGGAGATGGGTGGTGCGATTTAAGCGAAATTTTGTGTGCTCTCATATAGTGTCCTAAAAATAAAAATTTGGTATCCAAATTTCGGAGGGGTTACCAAGGGGGCGCCCCACCCTAAAACCTACCAAACGTATATTTAGACCAATCACGACAATATGGGACTCAAATGAAAGGTATTTAGGATAAGAAAACGTATTTGATATTTAATTGCCAGACCAAGTGCTAGGGGGACCACCCCAACCCCAAAACACCCTTAAATCGGACATATTTACCGACCATGGCAATATGGGACTCAAATGAAAGGTATTTTCGAGTATAATACAAATCTGATATCCAAATGTGGGACCACGCTTCTGGGTATTTTCAGGGTATTTTCAGGGCCAAATACCTGGGGGACCACCTCACCCCCGAAAATACCACTAAATTAGTCATCATGAGAATATCGGGCTGAAATGAAGTATTTTAAGAATGGAGTACACCTTACATCCAAACTTAAATTCTTAGACCAATAAAGATCATATGGGATTCAGATAAAGGCACTTATATTGTTAAACTGTTAGTCAAGTTAGCATGGTATTTCACTAAAAGATCTTTAATTGTCGAAAATAAATATTCCAAGGAAACTTTTGTTGCATATAAAGTAAAAGAAGGCGCAGCGGAGCGGCCCCGGGTCAGCTAGTTGACTTATATTTATTAGACCACTCAATGTCCGTCCCGAATTTGGGTGCATAAGTTATCCAATATTCACCGGATTGTGACGAAAGGGGGTTTACACCCGAGGTGGTGGCAATCCAAAGTTCGGCCCGGCCGAACTTAATGCCTTTTTACTTGCTACATCTCATGTAGATGTAGATCTCATCAATTGCACATACCCTAAGTGTGGTAATGAATGTTTGCCTTGGCCCTATCAAAAATCTGCAACTATCGACCGCAACTTGTGAGTGGCGTTGATTTTGCTTCTTTGCCTTTTGGATGTCGTGTATATGATTTTGAATGCGATTTATAGAAATGGCGAAACATCCAAAACAACGCTAAATTGCCATAAAATTTTTATTTTTTGTACACTCGTAAACGGCTGAATCGATTTTCTTGAACTTTTTACTGATGGTGTAGAATGACCATGGTATCGGACAGAGTATGATAGTTAATTTTCTGCGATTTTTTGCTGAAATGTGCGACTTTTTCTGCAAAGTGCCCAAAAAGTATTTTTCATATAGTCGGCGTTGACAAATTTTTTCACAGCTTGTGACTCTGTAATTGCATTCTTTCTTCTGTCAGTTATCAGCTGTTATTTTTTGCTTGCTTTAGAAAAAAAGTGTAAAAAAGTATATTTGATTAAAGTTCATTCTAAGTTTTATTAAAAATGCATTTATTTTCTTTTAAAAAATCCGCAATTACTTTTTGGGCAACCCAATAATTTGCAGAAAATTTTGTTTCTGTTTTTTGGTTTTGTTCTTAAACTTCACCCTAATATTTGAGGTATCTATCTCCTCTTTATGTTTTCCAGGTGTTTATTCCCTTGCGTTTGTTTCTCTTTGATGCAACTACTTCAATTCTTACAAGCCCTTGTCTTCTACTTTTTAAGAAAAAACTTTTTGTTCGACCTTTTTAAGAAAAATCGACTTTAAGTGCGACCTTTTCAAAATTCTCAACAGTAAACCTGTTCCGAAGTATCAACAAAACTACCAAGGTAACAATTTTGGCATCCCCGATCGTTTCTAAAGCAATCATCACTCTGATTTGATTTAATGTTTCTCATCTTTTGTGCCATTATAGGTGTTTCTTGTCTCTTCATTGCCCTCATTCTGTTATTTGTAACACCGCCATTGATGTTACACGACGAGTCATTGAAGCTAGAAAAATTTGCAATCATATGACTCATGAGAGTATGCTGAGAGCTTTGCTGAGTTGATTTAAGTTTGCGTTATGTATTAACATCTCTTTTCTTTTTTTTATACCCACCACCATAGGATGGGGGTATACTAATTTCGTCAATCTGTTTGTAACTCCTGGAGATATTCGTCTAAGACCCCATAAAGTATTGGGTTGCCCAAAAAGTAATTGCGGATTTTTCATATAGTCGGCGTTGACAAATTTTTTCACAGCTTGTGACTCTGTAATTGCATTCTTTCTTCTGTCAGTTATCAGCTGTTATTTTTAGATTGCTTTAGAAAAAAAAGTGTAAAAAAAGTATATCTGATTAAAGTGCATTGTAAGTTTTATTAAAAATGCATTTACTTTCTTTTAAAAAATCCGCAATTACTTTTTGGGCAACCCAATATATATATTTTTGATCGTCATGACATTTTAAGTGGAACTAGCCATGTCGGTCCGTCAGTCCGTCCGTCAGTCCGTCCGTCTGTCTGTCTGTCGAAAGCACGCTAACTTTCGAAGGAGTAAAGCCAGCCATTTGAAATATTGTACAAATACTTCTTATTAGTGTAGGTCGTTTGGGATTGTAAATGGCCATATCGGTCCACGTTTTGATATAGCTGCCATATAAACCGATCTGGGGTCTTGTCTTCTTGAACCTCTACAGCGAGCAATTCCTATCCCATTTTTCTGAAATTTTGCATGAGGTGTTTTGCTATGACTTTCAACAACTGTGCTAAGAATAGTTCAAATTGGTCCCTAACCTGATATAGCTGCCATATAAACCGATCTGGGGTCTTGACTTCTTGAGTCACTAGAGGACGCAATTAATATCCGATTTGGCTGAAATTTTGCATGAGGTGTTTTGCTATGACTTTCAACAACTGTGCTAAGTATAGTTCAAATCGGTTCATAACCTGATATAGCTGCCATATAAACGGATCTGGGGTCTTGACTTATTGAGCCTCTACGGGAAGCAATTCCTATCCGATTTGGCTGAAATTTTGCACAACGTGTTTTCTTATGTCTTCCAATAACTGTGTTAATAATAGTTCAAATCGGTCCATAACCTGATATAGCTGCCATATAAACCGATCTGGGGTCTTGACTTCTTGAGACTCTATAGAGTGCAATTCCTATCCGATTTGGCTGAAATTTTGCACAACGTGTTTTGTTATGACTTTCAACAACTGTGCTAAGTATAGTTCAAATCGGTTCATAACCTGATATAGCTGCCATATAAACGGATCTGGGGTCTTGACTTCTTGAGCCTCTACAGGGAGCAATTCCTATCCGATTTGGCTGAAATTTTGCATGAGGTATTTTGCTATGACTTTTAACAACTTTGCTAAGAATAGTTAAAATCGGTCCCTAACCTGATATAGCTGCCATATAAACCGATCTGGGGTCTTGACTTCTTGAGCCTCTACAGGGAGCAATTCCTATCCGATTTGGCTGAAATTTTGCATGAAGTGTTTTGCTATGATTTTCAACAACTGTGTTAAGAATGATTCAAATCGGTTCATAAAATGATATAGCTGCCATATAAACCGACCTGGGGTTTGACTTCTTGAGCCTCTACAGGGAGCAATTCCTATCCGATTTGGCTGAAATTTTGCATGAGGTATTTTGCTATGACTTTCAACAACTGTGCTAAGAATGATTCAAATCGGTCCATTATCTGGTATAGCTGCCATATAAACCGATCTGGGGTCTTGACTTCTTGAGCGTCTAGAGGACGCAATTCCTATCCGATTTGTCTGAAATTTTGCACAACGTGTTTTCTTATGTCTTCCAATAACTGTGTTAATAATAGTTCAAATCGGTTCATAACCTGATATAGCTGCCATATAAACCGATCTGGGGTCTTGACTTCTTGAGACTCTATAGAGTGCAATTCCTATCCGATTTGGCTGAAATTTTGCATGAGGTGTTTTATTATGACTTCCAACAACTGTGCTGTGTATGGTTGAAATCGGTTCATAACCAGATATAGCTGTCATTTAAACCGATATGGGATCTTGACTTCTTGAGCCTCTAAGGGGCGCAATTATTATCCGATTTGGCTGAAATTTTGTACAACGGCTCCTCTCATGACCTTTATCATACCTTTATCATACGCATTAATGACCATGACCTTTATCATACGCATGAATCGGTTTATAGCCTCATACAGCTCCCCTATAAACCGATCTCCCTATTTTACTTCTTCAGCCCCTAAAGTGCGCAATTCCTACTAGATTTGGCTTAAACTTTTCACAATGACTTCTACTATGGTCTCCAATATTCAGTTCAATTATGGTTCGAAATGAACCATAACTGGATGTTGTTCCAATAACATAGCAATTATTTTCTTTTATCCTTTGTTTGCCTAAAAAGAGATACCGTGGCAAGAGCTCGACAAATGCAATCCATGGTTGAGGGTACATAAGATTCGGCCCGGCCGAACTTAGCACACTCTTATTTGTTTCTTTTAGTATAACGCAAATCAAACAAAATGCCACCGCTTGCAGTTCCCAGGAGCCTATTATCATCTACTATTTTATTTTCCTATATACTTAACTATGATAATCTAATCTATTTCTGAACAATAATTTTGTATTCAATTTTCATTATATTTATAGTTTTTCTGTTTACATCCACAAAAAGGAAAATATTTCAGTTCTATTTTTATACATTTCTGATGGTGGCCTATAGATATCAGTACTAAATAAAGACAAGAAATTCTAAAATTAGAAAATTTCCAATCCAAAAGTCCATCAAATATTGTCATTGACAAATAAACAAAACCATTGAGCATTGATGTGTGTCATTGCCTTTGTTAATGCATGTTCTTATCTGTCAAAGTAACTGACAATTCACAGCTAAGCCTCCTAAATAGTTATAATCGTAATTCGAAGGTTTTCTTGTATGACTCCTCTGTTTATTGATTACCATTAACCCCTCCTTCCCTCCTATCCCCAGAACATATCAAATGTCAAATGTCTTCTATAATTTGGAAATTTTCCAGTGTTAAACCGATTTATCGCTACACATTTTTTGTTTATGACAACTTGTCTTCTTTCACTGGGAAAATTTAATGTCATGTCCACAGTGAAGGTACAAAAAAAAAAAGAAAACCAGAAAACCCAAGAATGCATTTTGTGGTTGTATCGTATTACCGATGCATCAAACAACCAGGTTAAAAAGATCAAAACCGATTAACCTGAGTTGGGTGAAAGTATTGTTCTTGTGGCATGGACTGAAGATGGAGTAGCATGATTGAAAGGTGGTTGCTATTAACAATAGGCCATCTCATATCACATCACACTAAATGGGGAGGGTTAATGAACTCGCCCTCCAACATATAGCAACAAGCATGGCATAGCAGTTAAGCTTATAATCAACCAAGATCTCTCTCTCTCTCGTTTAATAACTTTGCTTAAGATTTAACATTCGACCGAAAATGGTTTTTATTCAAACGAGAAATGTGGCAAAAGAAAACAAGTAAAAACTTGCTAAGTTCGGTCGTGCCGTACTTTGGATACCCACCACCAAGGATATAACCATCATCCTATTTATACCCTACACCACTACTGTGGTACAGGGCATTATAAGTTAGTGAATTAGTTTGTAACACCCAAAAGGAAGAGAGATGGACCCATTGATTAGTAAACCGATCGACTCAGAATCACTTTCTGATTCGATTTAGCTATGTCCGTCTGTCTGTCTGTTCGTCTGTCTGTCCGTCCGTCCGTCTGTCCGTCTGTCCATGTTAATTTGTGTACAAAATACAGGCCGCCATTTTCATCCGATCGTCTTCAAATTTGGTGTGGGCATGTTCTTCGACCTAGAGACGAAGCCTATTGAAATTGGAAAAAATCGGTTCAGATCTGGATATAGCTCCCATATATATATGTTCGTCCGATTTTCAGTAATAATGCAATAAAATGGTTATTTGTTAACCAATTCTCTCGAAATTTGGCAGGAAGGATTTTTTTACGACATAACTGGTTAATTTCATGGAAATCGGTTCAAATTTAGATATAGCTCTCATATATATATATATCGCCCGATTATCACTCCTAGAGCCATTGCAAGCACATTTATTGATCAATCTTGCCAAAATATTGCACAACGCTTTCCTCAATGACTACCACAATACACATGGAGTTTGGTCAAAATCGGTTCAGATTTAGATATAGCTCCCACATATATATGTTCGTCCGATTTGCAGTAATATTGCAATAAAATGGTCTTTTGTTTACCGATTTTCTCAAAATTCGGCAGGTGGGATTTTCTCTTGACTCTCAATATTACTGGTGAATTTCATGGAAATCGGTCCAGATTTAGATATAGTTCTCATATGTATATATCGCCCGATTTTAACTTCTAGAGTCACTGCAAGCGCATTTATTGATACATCTTGCCCAAATTTTGCAAAACGCAAAACGTGGATGTAGTAACTTCACTACTACATCCATAGCTATATAGGGGGCTGGTCTCGATCATACTTTATTCAGGTCCCGAGAATTCATAAACAAGTAACACTTTCAACGAAATCAGGCAAGAAATCCGCTTTTTATGCGAATTAAGAACCATAAGACAAAAATAGAAGATCGTTTTTTATGACAGCTATATCTGTAAAGACTGATCTGATTCATATTTGGGGTCGGATGTCGGCAGGCTTATAACAACTAACTATTTCAAACTTCAAAGAAATCGGGTAATAATTAAAGCATTTATGGGCTTCAGACCCTTAATCGACAGATCGGTCTATATGGCAGCTATATCTAAATATAGTTCGATCTGCAGCATATTTGGGTCAGAGGTCAGGAGGCTTAAAATAAGTCACTAATTCAAATTTCAGTGAAATCGGGTAATAAATAAAGCTTTTATGGGCTTCAGACCCTTTATCGGCAGATATCTATATATATGGTAGATATATCTAAATATAGTCAGATCTGAACCATACTTAGGTCGAATGTTGGGAGCGCTTGTTTGTTTGTCGGTTTGTTTCCTTGTTCCATATGGACTCAAAAACGGCTGAACCGATTATCTTGAAATTTTCACAGATTGTGTAGGTTGGTCTGGAAGGAAATATAGGCTATATAATTTTTTGATATCGGGAGGGACCCCAAAAGTACAATCCAAAAATAAAAGTGTACTTTACGGAACAATATGGGATTCAAATGAAAGGTATTCAAGAGCAAAGTACGAATGTCATAATTAAAGTAGGGTCCAAGTACCTGGGGGCCTCCCCAGCCCCAAAACCCTTTAAAATAGGTTTATTTGACGATCATGATAATATGGAACTCAAATGAAAGGTATTCGGGAGTAGATTACGAATATGGTCAGAAAGTAGGTATAGCCTTTATAATTTATTGATAACGGAAGGGGGCGGACCTTCCACCGTTACCCCAAAAACACCACCCAAAATCCAAACTGGACCCATAAGGTAGATAACGAATCTGGCATACAAATTCATGTCGAAGAAAAGAAGGTCACCCCACCCCACAAAAACGCCTAAAATGGGCACATTAGCCAATCACGGATATATGGGACTCAGTTTGTTTGTTTCGTATAGACTGAAAAATGGCAGAACCGATTTTCTCGAAATTTTCGCATATTGTGTAGGTTAATCTGGAAGGAAAATTAGGCTATATAATTTTTCGGTATCGGAAAGGGGACGGACCCTCCCCCTTATGCCAAAAACACAACCCAAAATTAAAAGTGGACCGATCGGGACAATATAGGTATCAAATGAAAAGTATTGGAGAGTAGAATACGAAAATTTGAGTCTAAGTACCCATCGGGCCGCCCCAACCCCAAAACTGTCCCAAACTGACATATTGGACGTTAATTTCAATATGGGGCTCAAATGAAAAGTATGCGGGAGTAGATTTCGAATCTGGCATACAAAATGAGATCGAAGTATAGGGGGTCATGCCACCCCTTCAAAATGCCATTAGACCCATTATGACTATATAATACTTGGCTGAACCGATTTTCTTAAAATTTTTATAGATTGTGTACGTTTGTCTGGAAGGAAACATAGGCAATTTCATTTTTAGATATCGGGTGGAGGCGGACGCTCCCCTTTACCCCAAAAGCGTCACCCATATCCGAAAGTGGTCCTATGGGCACAACAAGGGTATCAAAAGAAAGGTATTGGAGACCAGAATGCGAAAATGGTTTTAAAATTTGGGTTCAAGTACCCGCGCGCATGTTGCTGTTGCGTAGAAAATTTTGAAAAACGATCCCGAATCAGTGCAGGCAATTTCATTTTTAGATATCGGGTGGAGGCGGACGCTCCCCTTTACCCCAAAAGCGTCACCCATATCCGAAAGTGGTCCTATGGGCACAACAAGGGTATCAAAAGAAAGGTATTGGAGACCAGAATGCGAAAATGGTTTTAAAATTTGGGTTCAAGTACCCGCGCGCATGTTGCTGTTGCGTAGAAAATTTTGAAAAACGATCCCCAATCAGTGCTTGGTATGTTTTTTTATCTCGAATTCATCGCCGCTACAGTAAGATATAAGAAAAAACTCGCTGCACACTGAGTCATATAAAAGCTCCTCGCAGTCATTTTCACAAGTTGTTGTGTCTGTCTCTTAAAAAAAACCTACTAGTGTGTGTGTGTGTTTATCGAAAGCAGGCGACAAGAAAAGTACTTTGTCTGAAGCAAAATGTACCCCAATGCATGCATTGTACAACGTGCACTCACTGAAATCTGAATAAATCTCTTTTTGCATTCACTCATCTTGTTGTTTTCGTGAGATATAAGAAAAAACTCGCTGCACACTGAATCATATAAAAGCTCCTCGCTGTCATTTTCAAAAGTTGTTGTGTCTGTCTCTTATAAAAAACCTACGAGTGTGTGTGTGTTTATCGAAAGCAGGCGACAAGAAAAATACTTTGTCTGAAGCAAAATGTACACCATTGCATGCATTGTACAACGTGCACTCACTGAAATCTGAATAAATCTCTTTTAGCATTCACTCATCTTGTTGTTTTCGTGTTTTGTTATCTGTTTAACTCAGTTCTCAATAGTCTCATACACTGTTGTATTTTCAAACGAAGAGTTCGGTTCTTGAGATACTCTATGGTCGTTAGTATCGGGTTTTTCAACAACAACAACAAGTTTTTATACCCACCACCATAGGATGGGGATATACTAATCTAGTCATTTCATTTGTAACACCTTGGAATATTGATTTATTGAAAGTATACATTCGACATTCTGAGTCGAACTAGCCATGTCCGTCCGTCCGTCTGTCGAAATCATGATAACGGTAGAACGCGAAGATCTAGCCGCTTGAAATTTATTGGATATAATAACAAAGCACGTCGTGCAAAATTTCATTCTAATCGGATAAGAATTGCGCCCTCTAGTGGCTCAAGAAGTCAAGATTCAAGATCGGTTTATATGGTAGCTACATCAGGTTATTGACCGATTTGAACATAACTTGGCACATTTGTTGGAAGTCAAAGCGAAACATGTCGTGCAAAATTTCATTCTAATCGGATAAGAATTGCGCCCTCTAGTGGCTCAAGAAGTCAAGACCCAAGACTGGTTTATATGGCAGCTATATCAGGTTATAGTCCGATTTAAGCCATACTTTGCACAGTTGTTGCATATCATAACAAAACACATCGTGCAAAATTTCATTCCAATCGGATAAGAATTGCGCCCTCTAGTGGCTCAAGAAGTGAAGACCCAAGATCGGTTTATATGGCAGCTATATCAGGTTATCATTCGATTTGAACCATACTTAGCACATTTGTTGGAAGTCGAAACAAAACACGTCGTGCAAAATTTCATTCTAATCGGGTAAAAATTGCGCCCTCTAGAGGCTCAAGAAGTCAAGACCCAAGATCGGTTTATATGGCAGCTATATCAGGTTATAATCCGATTTAAGCCATACTTCGCACAGTTGTTGCATATCATAACAAAACACATCGTGCGAAATTTCATTCTAATCGGATAAGAATTGCGACCTCCAGCGGCTCAAGAAGTCAAGATCCTAGATCGGCTTATATGGCAGCTATATCAGGTCAAAAGTTAGCGTGCTTTCGACAGACAGACGGACGGACATGGCTAGTTTTTGAGGTCTCGGACGAAAATTTCGAGTAGTTACAAACAGAATGACGATATAAGTATACCTCCATCCTATGGTGGAGGGTATAAAGAAGGTTAATTCCGAGATTTAGACCATTAGAACTCTGTAAAAGTTAGACGGGAGTGTGTTGTTATCAAATCATTTGACGGGTTTCCTGAATCCCGATTTGTTCCATACATTTTGCAACAAGTGCGTGTTGCCAAAGAAGTTCAAAATTTTCCATTCCTTTAAAAGAATCAGAAAACAACACAAACCAACCATGGCATGGCTGGCTGATCAGATATAAATGTTGGAATAAATTGATTATGCCATTGAATGGCATTCAATGTGCGTAGAAACTCAATGTAAAAGTAACCACAAGGAGTTTCCTAGTCCCCACCACACTCCATGCAGACGACAAGCCAACTCGATATGCTGCAACCACATTCTACTTCTTTTCAATTCTATTAATAACGACACCAGAAGATGAGGCAACAAAAAAAAAAAGCAGCGAACATTATTTTCCATTTTAAAATAACATCGATATTATCGACTTCTTCATCAACTGCAACTTCCCCATCATCATCTTCATCGTCATTGCCCACCATCGTCATGATTTTCCTTCATGTTCATCATTTTCTTGACTTTCCAGAAGCCAAGCCCCAATATTCTATTCTTGGCTACCCCCAGATCTATAGTAGCTACTACCATTCTCCAACACCTTGGGATCAGCAAGTAAAATGCCAGCAGCTTCTTACAATGCCTGAGTGCGACAACATCGATGGGGTCCACTACTAGCTTCTATGGAATAAGCCATAGCAACACAAGAACAACAACAACAACAACCAAAAGCATCTTCTTTGGAAAACCTATTAAAAAAAATTGTTCAATACCAAAGAAATTATAATTTACCATAAATGGTATCTTTAGAATACCAACAACAGCAACAACAACAACAACAATATTTGCGACAACAACAATCTAAAGTATAAAGGAAACCAACTAAAAATAGCCAAAGACAAGGCGCACAAAGTATTGATGGCTCTGAAAGCCAATAAAAGCGATGGGGAGCACTCGCCAACAATAACAACACCACCACAAAGGCTAAGAACAACTCACGATTTTCAAATAAGGTTTATTGCCGATATCTAGCCACAGCGCAGACCTTTTAGGTTATCCGCCAAGTATTGGCAAACACTGCGACTGCGACTGCGAATCTATGGTGGCGGGGCGAGCGTAGAAATTAAAGAACAGCATGGTGCTGGTGTCGATAACAATCAAACTTGGCCCCAAACTGATAGTGAAAAAGGTTTTAGATTTTTCTCTTTTTATACCCTCCACCATAGGATGGGGGTATACTAATTTCGTCATTCTGTTTGTAACTACTCGAAATATTCCCCTCAGACCCCATAAAGTTTACATATTCTTGATCGTCGTGACATTTTATGTCGATCTAGCCATGTCTGTCCGTCCGTCCGTCTGTCTATCGAAAGCACGCAAACTTTCGAAGGAGTAAACCAAGCAGCTTGAAATTTTGCGCAAATACTTCTTGTAAGTGAAGGTCGGTTGGTATTGCAAATGGGCCATATCGGTCCATGTTTTGATATAGCTGCCATATAAACCGATCTTGGGTCTTGACTTCCTGAGCCTCTAGAGGGCGCAATTCTTATCCGATTTGAATGCAATTTTGCACGACATGTTTTGTTATGATATCCAACAACTGTGCCGTGTATGGTTCGAATCGGATGATGACCGGATATAGCTGCCATATAAACCGATCTTGAATCTTGACTTCTTGAGCCACTAGAGGGCGCAATTCTTATCCGATTTGAATGAAATTTTGTACGACGGATCCTCTCATGACCATTAACCTACGTGTTTGTTAGGGTCTGAATGGGTCTATAGCCTGATACAGCTCCCATATAAATCGATCTCTCTATTTTACTTCTTGAGCCCCCAACGGGCGCAATCCTCATTCAAATGGGCTGACATTTTACACAGGTCTCCAACATATAATTTAATTGTGGTCCGAACCGGTCTATATCTTGATATCACTCTAATAGCAGAGCAAATCTTTTCTTTTATCCTTTTTTGCCTAAGAAGAGATGCCAGGAAAAAAACTCGACAAATGCGATCCATGGTGGAGGGTATATAAGATTCGGCCCGGTCGAACTTAGCACGCTTTTACTTGTTTTTTTTTTTTTTTTTAATTGGTGACTGTAGTGTTGGCAAACCGTTTAGATGGGGTATACAAATCAATTCGAATTTAGTTGGGCAAGAGAAATGTTGGCCCGCTAGATTATTTATAAGAAACTTCAAATAAATTGCAGAAAAAAAATGATGCTGATGATGATAAACACAAAATTTGGAAGACATTAGTCTTCAGTAATTATTTCTGCGATTATTCTAACCCGGATTCAGGTTTAGAAATTTGGCCGTCTCAACAGTGACTTTGCAGTTAGATTAGTTAACTTCGCCATGTATTTAAGTGGATTATAAGGGTCCTGTATTGCTTTCGGGACAGATGTTATGGATGGTATAGTCTAATTTCGAAAGATACGAGTTGAGTTTGCTGCATCATCCAGATCTTAATTGGGTCAGAATAGTTCTGTTCATCCCAGGCAGGTTTTTTTCGGGTATGCGTCCACTAAGAATTGGTCAATATGATGTGGACTCATTGATTACAGCATTCTGGTGGATAACTAGCAAACCCGCTCTGTATCCAGCGGTTGTGATTGGATCTGCGAGATGTTAATAATCTGGGTTTTTAAATACCCAAATGTTCCTTTTCTTATCCCTACATGGCGGTTTCGTCTCGATGAGTTGGAAGTTTGGGTGATTACTCTGGTGACAGCTTAGAAGAAATTGTTTACTAAGGAGTTCACAATGATCCTTAATGATCTTAAAGATCTTGGTCTCCTGGTGTAAATGGTCAATATTTGTCATATAGTAGCAGCCTGTGATGATACTTAGTGCCGCGTTATGACAAGTCTGTAGGTTTTTACATTGTGTTTTGATCTGTCCTACACCAGGAGACCAATGATCTTAAAGATCTTGGTCTCCCGGTGTAAATGGTCAATATTTGTCATCTAGTAGCAGCCTGTGATGATCCTTAATGCCGCGTTATGACAAGTCTGTAGGTTTTTTTATTGTGATTTGCTCTATCCTGCTGAGCAAATGGGAGCTTCATAATTCAACACCTGTCGGTTAATTGCCTTAAGGGTTGTCATTAGGGTTTCCTTGTCCATTCACCAAGTACTGTCCGCCATAGGTTTGAGGACATAGTTCTTTTTCTTGTCTTATTGCAGACTGCAGTAGCATGCGCTGACAACGGGAAGACGTGGTCGAGGGATAAGCCCAGAATTTTGAGGTCTTTCACTGTGGGAATCACCCATTACCTTGAGCAGTTATGTGACCTCACACGTACAGTCGGTGACCAGTGTCGTTGATAATTCTGTGTGAAATATTTTCATATTACCACTCCTAAAAATTCTGTCAGAACTGGGAGGTGAACAATTATTTGTTTGCACAGCCCACCGATGTCATTATCCCTCAAAAGAATAGGGCAGCTCACAACATACGGCATTATTTCCATTCCAGTAGTTGGTGGAAGGAGCCTAGACAGGTAAAAATTAAACAAGATCTGTGAGAGGACACCCTTCCTTCTTAACTCTATGGCTCTTCTTCTTTGCATTTCTTAACTATACTTTTACTTCCCGGCACGGGATAGCTGTAAGCACCACACAGGCTGGTACATTGAGGTCCGATCTTTGTGGTGTTCATTGTTGTCACGAGAAGCTCAGCTGGGAGCAGCCGGGCGCGTCCACAGGTTGCGGATAGTGGAATACTCCATACGGAGTAGCAGCAACGGCTGTCGCGGACAATTAGCGATATCAAGCGGAGAATCTCAGGGAGAGGTTGGGCGGCAACGGTTCTTGCACAAACACTGAGTGCCTATGATGCTCGATACGACAAGGCGAGTTATTTACGCCTTTAAAGAACCACTTGCTACCCTGTTCCCACGGCGATCGGTCCTTTAGATCGAAACGACCTTGCTCACCTACAAGAGCTTGACGAGGATCGCTACCCCCCACATGCAATATGGCTACAACAACATACTTTTGGTTCACAATTATTGAAAAATGTGATTACTAACGAAATGTCAGACTAATCTGTACAAATTCTGCATCTTCCGACAAGATCTTATCTTCATTCGGAATTCTGTTCGACATTCTGAGGAAATTTTTGTTCCAGTTAGGTTAGGTAAGGTTTAAGTGGCAGTCTTAAACCTTAGCTAAGCCATCGGACTCACTTAGACGTTTTCGTCCATTGTGATACTACAGGAACAGAAGAAGGATGATACCTTGTACTTCCTACCGTTGAGCCATCCAGAACGCTTTAAAAAGCCCAACAACTTTCGAATGTTCATATCCTCTAAATCAGACAAGTGAAACTCCTTCTGACTGGCAGTGCGGGACACACACATACAGCAGTTGTTCTATAGTATCTTCTTCCTCAACGTCCTCACAGCTTCTACAAAAGTCGTTACTTGCCACCATCAGTCTGTCATCATGTTTTCCGATCAGACAGCGGCCATGGCGGACATAATGATTGAGGTGTCCTTTCTAGCCAACGACAGTAAAGCGGTAGACCTCTTCAAGTCTAGACCAGTTCACATAACTTTGGAATACCCACAACCCTCCCTTTGCAACTATCTTTTATGCGTTGGCCTTCGGGCCTGATCCTGCAGATTAAGCTTACATGTCGCTAGAGGCATATCCACAGATTCCAGTAACCCAGGAATGTGTAAGGTAGTTCCTAGTCTCGCAAGCTCGTCCGCTCTACAATTCCCTGGGAATTGGCCCGGCACCCAGAACAGGTGAATTTTGAACTGTTCAGCCATCTCGTTGAGACAGCCGAAGGCGGTTTTGAATTCAGATAATGGCCCCGCCTCCACTCGATAGATGCACGATAATACCGGCATTTCACGTGACAGGCATAGATTTCGCAGGCCCCTTTGATATTAAAAGTTCAGCTCTTCGCCGAGGCCCTCTCTTAAAAGGTTATGTAAGTATTTTCGTATGCTTCGCTACAAAGGCGGTGCATTTAGAGCCATGCTCCGAACACTCCACGGTGGCATTTGAGGCCGCATTTTCTTGATACGTTGGGAGGCGTGGCCTTTCTTAGAAGGTAGCGTCTGATAATGGGAGAAACTTCGTAGATGCGAGTCGAAAGATGCTGAGAGATAATGACGTATTGTATTATGACTTTCAACAACGGTACCAAATAAGGTTCAAATCGGTTCATAACCTGATATAGCTTGCCCTTTACACGGCCTGGCTACAGTCTTGCGTATAAACTGCCACTCAAAGCCCTGTGTAGAGTACCTCTCAGCAATGTCGCCCGCCGTAGTCTAAATAAAACTCTTGAACTCTCTCAGCATCTTTCGACTCGCATCTACGAAGTTTCTCCAATTATCAGACGCTACCTTCCAAGAAAGGCCACGCCATTTCAGCCAAATCAGATAGGAATTGCGACCTCTAGAGGCTCAAGAAGTCAAGACCCAAGATCGGTTTATATGGCAGCTATATCAGGTTATATACCGATCTGAACCATACTTGGCACAGTTTTTGGATATCATAACAAAGCACATCGTGCAAAATTTTATTCCAATCGGATAAGAATTGCGCCCTCTAGAGGCTCAAGAAGTCAAAACCCAAGATCGGTTTATATAGCAGCTATATCAGGTTATGAACCGATCTGAACCATACTTGGCACAGTTGTTGGATATCATAACAAAATAATTCGTGCAAAATCTCATTCGAATCGAATAAGAATTGCGCCCTCTAGAGGCTCAAGAAGTCAAGACCTAAGATCGGTTTATTTTTTTTATATTTTAAATGTCATCCTCTTAAAAAAAAAACTGTTATTTCTATTCAATCTAAACATAATAACGTTTCTTACATTGTCATTATGGCCAACACATAGAAAAAATCAGTTTTTTCACATAGCTCATAGTCGAAGGAAAAATTCTATAAAACGCTAAAGACTAAGAAAAGCCTGAATTGATGGCTGCTTTGATCATAGCAATCACAACAGTGGAGATGCCACTAGCCGCAACAATATAATAACAAATGTAACAACAAACTTAACCACTTAGAAAAAAAAGAGTAGCAGGAATGCCCCAAATCAATACCAAAGGCATCATCAACCAAAGTTTAGCAGCCACTCAAAAAAAACCATCATCCAAGTGATGTCCAAGTGAACAGCCAAAGTAAAAATAAAGTTGGCCAATATCCATCCAATAAATCGCCATAAAAGCCTATGGTTTATATTTAAGCGTCCAGGTTCATGTGTCGCTTGCAGCGCAGAAAGGCTTCTAAGGGGACAAATGCAACCAAAGCAGCAACAGCAGCATTCACAACAGGAACCACTCACTCACTACCGAAGAAAAAGAAGAAGTTTGTCAATATAAAGAAATTCTGGTACTGTGTTGTTTGTGGTTTTTGATTTCTTTTTTTTTTTTTTGCTTTTCCTCCCCCTGTTGTAAATGTCACGATAAAGAAACCGGGAACGTTGCTCACAAAAGATGACACTTGTGCCACACAAAGCCATAGGAAAAAAATTATGGGTACTTGATGTGGCGGCATACATGGGACTTAAATCAAAGCTATCAAACCACATCGTGCATTGGGCCATAGTCTTTTTCTGACCACTCTTGTCGGCTATTGTCAGTGTGATTATTATTATTGGTGTTGTTTTTGCTGCTATTGGTCATTGTGGTTGGTGCCCGAAGACGTTTAACATTAAACCTGGCTGGAATTGCAAATGATCAAAGAAGAGTATAGAGTAAATGAGTGAGTAGTAGTGGTCAATATACATTCGTATGCATTGAAGCAAGCAATGTTAATTTCCATCTGCCAAAACCCCCCTTCTAACTCTCTTTTATAATACTCGTATATATAGAAGTCTCTCTCTTCCCTTGTATGCTCTCATCTCTCTTCCTTTCTATCACTCATTGCTATGTTGCTTTGCCAAAGCAACCTAGAATGAGAGAAAAAGTGCAACAACTATTCAAGTTATTTGCAATTGCATACAAACACTACAACAATGAGAGAGAGAGAAAAGCAACAACATCAATGCAACAGAAGTAAGAGCTGAAATGCCAACGCAGCAACAACTACTTTTAGACTCTTTTTTTTTGTTTTTGTTGCATTGGCATTAAATGCATAGAACCACTAGCATAACCAACAATAACAACAACAAAAATAAAAACAAAACCAAGAGTCAGGACAAAAATTATAACAACTATCTAAACAAAGAATGTCAGCCATTGGACAGTGGTTTGAAGAACAAACCAGATTTCTTGCGGCAAATAAATAGCAAACAAGTAAAACCCCGTTTACACTATTCCTTAAATTCTGACTTAATGGCTCGATCATCTGTTTTCCCTTTATAAAATCAGCTGACGAGAGCCTTAAATCTGGATTTAATGAGCAGTATAAACGGGGTTTAAGTTAGGACGGGCTGAACCTTTAAATGACTTTTTCAAGTAAAGGCTGATTTTTTAGCTATTATCTTTTTGGCAACATTGGTTTAAACAGCTCACGCACGTTTCGAGCTTTGTTTCATTGTCAAACATCTTCGGTTTGGTCTATAATTTATCCATGACTCATCTTATAAACGAACAACGCTTGCAATCTATTGAATTTTATTATCAAAATGCGTGCTCTGTTAAGAAAGTATATCGCGCGCTTCTTCCATTTTACGACGAAGCTCATTCTTGGCTCAATGGGTACGTAAACAAGCAGAACGATTTTAGATCAGCCAAAAGTATTGCAAAAGCTACCAATGCGTCCAGGGAGGCCTCTGTGGCGCAGAGGTTCGAATGTCCATGACCCTAAACGCCTGGGTTCAAATCCTGGCGAGACCATAAGAAAAAATTTTCATTTTTCCCCTCCTAATGCTGGCAACATTTGTGAGGTACTATGCCATGTAAAACTTCTATCCAAAGAGGTGTTGCACTGGTGGCATCATTGGACCGTACTTCTTCAAAGATAATACGAATCGTAACGTAACTGTGAATGGTGAGCGTTACCGTAAGATTGTGTCCAACTTTTTTTGCCACAAAGCACGAGTAACAATGGACTTATTGAGTGGTGAGTTTGGTGAGCATTTTATTTCACCTTCGGGTCCGATCAATTGGATGTCTAGATCGTGCGATTTAACTCCTTTGGACTATTTTTTGTGGGGCTATATTAATGCTCATGTCTATACAGATAAGCGCGATTCAGTTGATGCATTGGTTGTCAACAATGAGCATTTATTCGTGAGATACCGGTCGAAATGTTGGAAAGAGTATGGCAAAATTGGACTAAGCGGGTGGACCATTTGAGGAGCAGTGACGGTCAACATTTGCATGAAATAACCTTCAAACATTATTATTAGTATATGGACCGTACTATTGAATCAAATACTAATGCATGAAAATCCTAACCTCAAAAAAATCACCCTTTATAATATATATCCCTACACCTGGTATTATACACCCACACAAAGGGTATTAGAACTTATTGCATTTGTTTGTAACGCCCAGAATTAAGAGAGATAGTATATAAGTATACCGATTATGTTAATAAGTATACCGATTGACTCAGAATCAATTTCTGCTTCGATTTAGTTTTGACCGTCTGGCTCTCCGGGTGTCTGTCTGTCTGTCCATGTTAATTTGTGTACAAAGTACAAGTAGTAATTTCCAACAGATCGTCTTTAAATTTGGTAGAGGCATCTTTTTTGGCCTAGAGAAATTGAAAATGGAAATTGGATTTAGATATAGCTCCCATATATATGTTCGTCCGATTTTGACTAAATTTCAATAAAATCGTCATTTGTTAACCGATTCTCACGAACTTTCAAACGTAGTAGGATTTTCTCTTGACTCTCGACTTCACTGGTGAATTTCATAGAAATCGGTTCAGATTTAGATACAGCTTTTATATATTGGGTTGCCCAAAAAGTAATTGCGGATTTTTCATATAGTCGGCGTTGACAAATTTTTTCCCAGCTTGTGACTCTGTAATTGCATTCTTTCTTCTGTCAGTTATCAGCTGTTACTTTTAGCTTGCTTTAGAAAAAAAGTGTAAAAAAAGTATATTTGATTAAAGTTCATTCTAAGTTTTATTAAAAATGCATTTACTTTCTTTTGAAAAATCCGCAATTACTTTTTGGGCAACCTATGTATCGCCCGATTTTAACTTCTAGAGTCACAGCAAGCGCATTTATTGAGCAATTTGGCCAAAATTTTGCACAATGCTTTCCTCGCTAACTACCACAATATCTGAGAAGTTTTCTCGAAATCGGTTCAGATTTAGATATAGCCCCCATATATATGTTTGTCTGATTTTGAGAAATATTGCAATTAAGTGCTCATTTATTAACCGATCCTCTTGAAATTTGGTAGGAGAGATTTTCTCTTGACTCTCGACATTGCTGCTAAATTTTATAGAAATCGGTTCAGATTTAGATATAGCTGACATATATCTATTTCGCCCGATTTTCACTTTATCAACCGATTATCCCAAAATTTTGAACAACACTTTCTTTTGCGACTACCACCAAACGTTTGGATTTAGATCGAAGTCGGTTCATATTTGGAAATAGCTCCCATATATATGTTCGCCCGATTTGTACTAATATTTGCAATAATTTGGTCATTTGTTAACCGATTCTCATGAAATTAAGCAAAAATGCCTTTGCCTTATAACTCCTGGCAATGCTGTTGAATTTTATAGAAATCGAATCAGATTTCGATATAGCTCCCATATATATGGTTCACCCGATTTTCACTTTAAGGGCCTTTGTCAGCATATTTCTAAACAGATTTACTTTAACTTTTATGAATTTCACTATGAGTATCGATTTGAGTTGAAATCGGTTCAGATAAAGCTCCCATAAATATTTTCGTTCGATGTTGACTTATACTGCAATAGTTTGGTCATATGTTAACCGCTCCAAGTAAGAGTTGGCACAAAGGTTTCTCTCGGGGCTTTTCAGATCGTTGGAGAATTTCATAGAAATCTGTTTATATTAACATATAACTCCCATATAACTCTCGATTATCACTTTTAGGACCTTTGCAAAAGCTTTAATCATCCAAACTTGTCAACATTTTGCACAACTATTTCCCCTGTGACTCCTAGAATACGTACGGATTTTGCTTAAAATTCTACACTTAAAATTTAAAAAAATTTTAATTTCTTTCATTTTCAAGTTTTTTGCCTTTTAGGGCGAAGTTCATTAAATTTTACAATTTTTGTTTGTTTCTCTTTCGAGACGAGCTCAATGATCGTAGATGTAAAGGGAAAGGGAAAGTCAAAGACAGCAATACACACCAACCACTATGGAACGCGTTTCGTCTTTGGTTAGAAGACTTTTCAACCATATTGGGTGTGATGGCTTCAAGGTCCCGTGCGTTGGTATATTGTATTTGAATGGTATTAATAGCGAAAATGCATCTATGATACAATTACTACATTAACCACGCTCGACAACCCTGTCTACTAGCTGTACTTTTCCCAATGCATGTTTTTTTGTGTACTACTTCCGTACGTACTTTGTGCATCGGTTGGAAGTTGTATTGATGGCTTCGAACGCCAGACAACGGCTTTCGCTGTTGCTCCGTGTGCCCAGGTTCGAATCCCGGCCGGGCTCTGCCGAATTTTTTTCATTTTCAAGTTTTTTCCCTGTTCGGGCGAAGATCATTAAATTTTACAATTTTGCTTCTTTGGCTTTCCTGATCATTGAGCTCGTCTCGAAAGAGAAACAAACAAAAACTTTAATTTCGACGACTTAGCCTGCACACTCAATGTGGTGTAGGGTATTAAATGGTCGGCTTCGCCCGAATTTAGCCCATCCTTATTTGTTGTTTATGATTAGATGACAAATAAGCATACAAGAAAATCAGATGACAATTTGTGTTGTTGCCAACCGATGTGATTAAGGGTAGTCCAGTTTAATCTTGTAGATGGCGCTTTGAAGTTAGTGCTGCTGAAGATGTCGCTTTAACAATGGCAGACTTTTCTCTGTTTTTGTCCTATGCCTGAAAAATACAGTTCGAAACTTATTATCTTTTTTTTCAGTGACAAGGACTCTTTCGACAAGAACAAAGTCATCTCAAAACAGTCACTGTCCAACAATTTTCAAGTACTTCAAACTTAAAGCAAAGATAAAAATAGAAGATCCAAATTGTTGGCAATAAAAGCAATCACGTATTGGCAATATAAGCGTAGCTGCCATCCAAACCCCTTTGTATCGCCAGACCACTGACCATTGAATTGGATTTGGCTTGGCTTTGCAACATCAAAAGGAATAATGGATGGATATGATGTTCAGCAAAGACTGAAGCAGCAACCGGTTCTTGATCATCTATTTGCACGCAAACTACGCAACCATCGTCATCATCATCATCATCATCATAGAGATAGAAGACACACTTACTTAGTTCTTGCTTGCTTGTGGCTTCTCTGCCTCTGTATGCCTTTATGCCAATGGCCATTGATCGCATTTGAAAAAGTAAGCAAGAACAACAATCAATTTCAGTGTCTTGATTTAAGGGGTTCTATTAAAAAGTCTACAAACAGCCATTTATGTGTCCGCATACATGAAGGCTTGAGCCTTTGTGGCCCAGGGTAATAAAAATCAGTATTTTCGGGAATTCCAAATGAATAAGCAAAGGATAAAAATAAAAAGATATATGACATGGACAATGGGGGTGGAGTGGTTTAATTGAAGTGATTAATAAAATGGTGGCCCAAAAATGTATTCGATGTGAATGGAAAATTCAATAACAAAGATTGTTTAGTTCCTTTAAAAATGCCAACCAATACTCTTTAGGGTTGGTAAAGTACAAATAGCCACCCTTGTATAGCTACTAAAGAATAATACCATGTATGTTTTAAAACACAATTTTTACTCTTTATGTTACTTACAAACTTTACTTTAATTGGCTATGACAGCATATTTGTTCCACTAGCCGAACGTAGAATACCGTTCCAAGCACCTCGATTTTCTGCGCGCATTCTAAAATCTCTGACACCAAGTGTCGAGGTGTCTCCCACCACTTGGTCTTTCCATCGGGCTTTTGATCTTCCCGGTTTGCGTGAACCACTGTGTTTACCTTCAAAAGACTTCTTTGCTGGAGCTTCTTCATCCATTCTGACAACATGACCTAGCCAAGGCAGCCGATGTATTTTGATGCGTGTAACTATGCTATCTTCGTCATACAGCTCATACAGTTCGTGGTTCATACGTCGCTTATATTCTACATTAACGAAGAATCTTTCTCTCAAATACTCCAAGTACTGCCTCATCTGCTTTCACAAGTACTCATGCTTCAGGACCATATAACAGCACGGGTAGTATCAGTGTCTTATATAGTGTAATTTTCGTCTTTCAAGAGGTGGCCTTTTTCTAAACTGCTTACTTAGTCCAAAGTAGCATCTGTTTGCCAGTATTGTTCTTCGCTTAATCTCAAAATTGGTGTCATTCGTTTGGGTTACGGCGGTGCCGAGGTAGATAAAGTTACTGACTGTCTCAAAGTTGTGGTTGCCAACTTTCTCCATTTTCTTCATCTGCTCGGTTGTGCAAGATTTTTTTTGGGAGTTGAAACCATCCATTTCGTCTTATCTCCATTTACTGCCAGACCCATTTTCACTGACTCGCTTTCGATTCTTTCAAAGGCTGCAGTTACTACTTCCGGTGACCGACCTATGATCTCGATGTCGTCGTCAGGCATAGGCGAGTAGCATGTGTTTTCTTGTGATTAGTGTGCCATATCTATTCACATCTGCATCTCGCATAATCTTCTCCAACAGGATATTAAAGAGATCACACGATAGGCTGTCTCCTTGTCTGAAACCTTGTTTGGCATTAAATGGTTCGGAGAGATTCTTTGCTATTCTTACTGAGGAACGCGTATCAGTAAGTGCCATCCTGCAGAGTCTTATTAATTTTGTAGGGATTCCAAACTCAGACATGGCTTAGATGTTAGATGGTAGATGTTGATTTGTCCTTCTCGGGTCTTTTCCAGGATTTGGCGTAGTGTGAATATCTGGTCCAGGGTGGATTTACCAGGTCTAAAGCCACATTGATAGGGCCCAATTATCTCATTGACTTTAGGTTTAAATCTTTCACACAGTACGCTCGAGAGTATCTTGTATGCGATGGGGGAGGAGATTTATTCCTCTGTAATTGGCACATTCCGTCTTGTCTCCTTTCTTGTGTACGGCACATAGTATGCTGAGGTTCCAATCATCGGGTATGCGTTCTTCTAGCCAAATTGCGCAGATAAGCTAATGCATATGCCTTATCAGCGTGTCGCCTCCGGCCTTAAATAGTTCAGTGGGTAACCCGTCGGCTCCTGCTGCCTTGTTGTTCTTTAGTAGGGCCACTGCTACCTGCAGCTCATTCTGACTAGGAGGTAAACATCCTATACCATCATCAGGGATTGGTTCTGCGGTATCCTCTTCGCCGCCAACATCGGACACTAGCAGTTGGGTAAAATGTTCTTTCCATATCCTCAGCATGTTATCTGTGTCAGTTACCAGATTTCTTTCTTTGTCTCAGCAGGAGGATGTGCCTGCACCAAAGCCATCGGTTTGATGTTTAATTCTTTGGTAGAATTTCCGGTCTTCACTCTCACACTCACGTCTTTCCATTTCCTTTTTCTTTTTGCGGGGAATATACATTTCTTCTCTCTCCTTTTTTTCCGATACCTCTCTTTCATCTGGCGCGTTGCTACTGATGGCAGGGTTGCTCTATATACCGCTTTCTTGGCTTCAGTAGCATCTCGACACTCTTGGTCGTGCCATGGGTTTCTTGGAGGAGGCTTCCGGTACCCAAGTACGGATTACGCGGCATTTGCCATGGAGTGGGCAATAGTTTGCCCGGAATAAGGAGTGCTTTCATCAAGCAGTTGGGTTAGTCGATTGGAGAATGCCGCTGCCATTTGTTGTATTTGCAGCCTTTCAATGTCCAGCTTCCGTGCAGTGTCAGATCGTTCTTTCCTCACCATATTCAAACGGATGCGATCCTTTGCTGCAACAAGGTAATGATCCGAATCTTTATTCGCTCCACGAATCGATCGTACATCTAACACGCTGGATGAATGCCTTCCATCTATCACAACGTGATCAATTTGGTTCCCCGTGTTTTGATCGGGTGACAGTCAAGTGGCTTTTTGAATATTTTTTGTTGAAATCTATCAGCCTCAATCCATTACTGGAGGTTATCTCGACTGTTGGACCACAAATGTTTTCCTTTCCTATCTTTGCATTAAAATCTCCCGAAACGATTTTAATGTCATGGGCGGGGCAGCTGTCATATTCTCTCTCTAGGGGCTCGTAGAAAATATCCTTGGTCTGCTCGTCCATGTCTTCCGTCGTGGCATGGGCACAAATAAGGCTGATGTTGAAGAATTTGGCTTTTATGCGGATTGTAGCTAGCCTCTCATCCACCGGAGTAAAGCTGGAAACAAGGTGTTTCAGTCTCCGACTAACCACAAAGCCACAGCCAAATTTATGCCTCGTGTTATGGCAGCTGTAGTATTGTTCGTCACCGTTTGGTGTTGTAGTGACGCTATTTCTGGTCCATCGCACTTCCTGTAAGGCGGTAATATCAGCCTTATACTTCTCTCAATCATCCGCCAGCGCGTATACTGCACCTTCTCTATAAAGAGTGCGGACATTCCAGGTGCAGATCCGCAAACAATGGTCCTATTTTCGTTTGCATGGGTCGTCAACGTTGAGGGGGGGGGGGCCGTTTTTACTATTTCTTTGTTTCTCATAGTTTTCCGGGGGCGGGTTACTGGCCCAGCGCCGCAACCGAATGGGTTTTGTGGGATGTATTCCTCGTTGGCCATTGGTTTTTTTTTACTGAGTGCCAATGATACTCGCCTTGTCATCTCGAGTATCATTGGCACTCAGTATTTAATAAAGAGCCAGTGAACACCTGACTCCTCACTGAGACTCGACTGCCCGCAGCCACATTTGCAGTTACTCCGCATAAAAACGGAGCTTTCCACCATCCGCAACCTGCGGACGCGCTTTCACCTAAGCTTCCTGTGATAACGTTGGACACCACACAAGTCGGAGCTCAAAGTTCCAGCCTGTGTGGCGCTCATAGTTATCCCGTATCGGCCGGGACTCTTTATGTTAGAAGCTATAAAAATAAACTCCCATTTAATGCTCGGAGAGTAAACCCGGTCTTGTTTATTGAAATCTTCAAATGTTAAATCATTAACCATTTGCTCTCTTTGACACTCGCTATTGACAATCATTTAAATAGAAGATAATCCATTGAAGTCATTGAATATTTTGACACAAGAAACTTATCGCATCACATTTAAGCTTCAGCTGCTCTGCCAATATTTGAAAGTAATTTTTCTAGATTTTAAAGGTGGAAATGTCATCCCCCGTTAGCACCAACATTCCAAACGGCTTGATTAAAATTCGAAAATCCCACTCAACTTCTTAGTTAACATTTGAATAGTCCAAAAACCCGTAACATCTTCAACGAAACTAGGTTAATTTTAAACCATAAAATTTAGTACTAAGAAAGAATCTAAGAAAGGGGAGGTGGGGATTATTTTTTTTATAGTTTATTACGTTACAGTCATAAACATGTGTATCACCAAACAACAAAGTCGCTGAAAAGTAACTCTCAACTGTTTTCAGTCTTCAAGTAGAAATTATGGCTGTGCAAAAACAGGTGCAGACCTATACTAGCATCCATAAATCCAATTTCATTTATAACCATAATTTGATTATAAAATATTCCCAAAATTTCCGAAAATGAGAATTTTGATATAGTGTTTATGCGATATCTGTTCCAACATGGCATTTTTATTGAACATTTAATTAAGAACTATTTAATATTCTATGGACAAAAATTTTACTAAATTTATAGATTTCAATGAAAAATGTGTGGAAAACTTATGGGTGATACGAACACTGGCAAATTTTGAAAAAAAAAAGATGTAACAGTGCTGAAACCATATGGATAGTGAGATATGCCCCATTGCAACCCGAAACAAAAACGTTTGTAGGGATGAGGTGTCCAATTTTGAACACCCACCAATAGGCACCCTACTAGGGCTCAGAAGTTTTGCACAAAATCTGGTTAAAACCTCAGCAATGCAAATGCAAATTTTGCCCATGAACATTTCACTAAGGAACTGAGGCAAACTGTTTCCCGCATATCAATGAGTGCTGTCCCATTCAAGTCTAAGCTTAATGATAAGGGGCCTCCCTTTTATAGTCGAGTCCGAATGGCGTGCCGCAGTGCGACATCTCTTTGGAGAGAAATTTTACATGCCATAGTACCTCACAAATGTTATCAGCATTAGAAGGGGAAAACCACCGCTGAAAATTGTTTTCTAATGGTCTCGCCAGGATTCGAACCCAGGCGTTCAGCGTCATAGGCGGACATGCTAACCTCTGCGCTACGGTGGCCACCTCCTCAACCTCAGCAATAAACATTTAAAATTCCGAGAATATATTGGGTTGCCCAAAAAGTAATTGCGGATTTTTTAAAAGAAAGTAAATGCATTTTTAATAAAACTTAGAATGAACTTTAATCAAATATACTTTTTTTACACTTTTTTTCTAAAGCAAGCTAAAAGTCACAGCTGATAACTGACAGAAGAAAGAATGCAATTACAGAGTCACAAGCTGTGAAAAAATTTGTCAACGCCGACTATATGAAAAATCCGCAATTACTTTTTGGGCAACCAATATCTTTATCCGTTCGTTTGTCCTTCGTTGCACAGAAACTTTTTACGGATGTAGGTCGGTTTGCAAATGGACAATCTCGGTTCGAATGTACAAACCCTCGATCTCCCAATTTGAGATCCTGAGCCCCAGGTAGGAATCCAGACCGATATGGGCCAAATTGAAGAGGGCTATAGAAGGGCTTAACATAATTCATTGTTCCAAATTTCGGCGAAATCGGACATTAAATGCGCCTTTTATTGGCCCAAAACCATAAATCGAGAGATCAGTCTATATGGCAGCTATATCCAAATCTGAAGCGATGTGAGTCAAATTGAAAAGAAATATTGAAGTGCCTAACACAACTCACTGTCTTAAATGTCGGCGAAATCGGACAAAAAATGCGCCTTTTATGGGCCCCAGACACTAAATCGAGAGATCGGTCTATATGGCAGCTATATTCACATCTGGACCGATCTGAGCCATATTGCTGAAAGATGTCGAGGGGCCTAATACAATTCACTGTCCCAAATTTCGGCGGAATCGGAAAATAAATTCGCCTTTTATGGGCTCAAAACCTTAAATCTACAGATCGGTCTATATGGCAGCTATATCCAAATCGGGACCGATCTGAGCCAAATTGAAGAAGAATATTGAAGGGCCTAACACAACTCACTCTCTTAAATGTCGGCGAAATCGGACAAAAAATGCGCCTTTTATGGACCCTAGACTCTAAATCGAGAGATCGGTCGATATGGCGGCTATATTCACATCTGGACCGATCTAAGCCATATTGCTGAAAGATGTCAAGGAGCCTAATACAACTTACTGCCCCGAATTTCGGCGGAATCGGAAAATAAATTCGCCTTTTATGGGCTCAAAACCTTAAATCTAGATATCGGTCTATATGGCAGCTATATCCAAATCGGGACCGATCTGAGCCAAATTGAAGAAGAATATTGAAGGGCCTAACACAACTCACTGTCTTAAATGTCGGCGAAATCGGACAAAAAATGCGCCTTTTATGGACCCTAGACTCTAAATCGAGAGATCGGTCGATATGGCGGCTATATTCACATCTGGACCGATCTGAGCCATATTGCTGAAAGATGTCGAGGGGCCTAATACAACTTACTGTACCAAATTTCGGCGACATCGGACATTAAATGCGCCTTTTATGGGCCCAAAACCATAAATCTAGAGATCGGTCTACAAGGCAGCTATATCTGAACCGATCTGGACCAAATTGCAGAAATTTGTCGATGACCCCATCACAACTCACTGCCCCAAATTTCGGCGAAATCGGAAAATATATGCGCCTTTCATGGGTTCAAAACCTTAAATCGAAAGATCGTTTTATATGGCAGCTATATCCAAATCTGGGCCGACCTGGACCAAATTGAAGTATGATGCGGGTGGCAAAACACAACTCAATGTCCCAAATTTCAGCAAAATCGGATTATAAATGTGGTTTTTATGGGCCAAAGACCCTAAAACGGTGAATCGGTCTATATGCGGGGCTAAATCATATAGTCCGATATATTAGCTCATCTTCGAACTTCGCCTGCTTATGGACAAAAGAGGAATCTGTGCAAAGTTTCAGCTCAATACCTCTATTTTTAAGTCACAGCCCTCCATGAAGATTCAGCAGGCGTTCGCAGGATACTGGTCCAGGTCTGGAGTCTCCATAGAGGGAGGACTGGCTTGGTCTATCCCATAGTACTTGAAAGCGGGAAGCTCTTTTTCTTAATCAACGTGCTAAACTCTTCAGGAGATCTGATTCTGTTCTCAGCTTCCCTAGAAGTACTTGGAATGTCAGTTCAATGCCTACCAGCATCCTGCATTTTCGCCCCATTGGTGCATACACCTCAGTCGCGTTCGTTGTGCCCCGGTTGCTTTCTCACTCTTCTTGTGAGCTTAGCTAAGCTCTCGCTCACTACTGCCGTCATACCGAGTCCTCATCTCTCGATACAGCTGTAAAGACGGTTTCATTGACACTGTTGCTGTATGAGTCTGAATCGGAAAGGCTGAGGACGAACTGCGCATCCCCCTGGTTTATCCGTCTCTGCCTCATTTGTTAGTCTGACGACTGGTGGTGTGCTTGTGGCATTACTCTCGACTATAGATGCCAAAGCACCCATACCGCAGCTTTTGGGTTCTTGAAGTCCATTTTGAGCCTTCACCTGAAAGACTTTAAATTTTTTGCGTAATAGGTAGAGATGGGTTTCTACCGGGTAAATACCCGGTAAATACCTGGGTAAATACCCAATAAATACCTTTTTTGGGTAGTTATAATTTTACAGATATCATGGTTATAAAAACATTTTCCAAACAATTTTTGAAGATTTCGTATTCTTTGTATATAAACCTGATATTCTGATTTCATAAAATTGGATTTTAGTCATATATAGCCGCTATATAGACCGATCTCCAGGCTTAAAGTCTTGAGGCAATAAATTGGTAATTTTTCATCCGATTTCGATGAAATTCGGCACAGTGAGTTCTGGTAGACTCCTTCCCATTTCTGTGAAGTACTGTTCAGATCGGACCATATTTGGATATAGCTGCCCTATAGAGCTACCGCCCGATCACCCGATATAGGATATTGAGGCCATAAGAGATCCATTTATTACCTGAATTCGATTACATTTGGCACTGTGTATTCTGGTAGACCCCTACCCATTCCTGTCAAATGTGGTCCAGATCGAACCATATTTGGATATAGCTGTCATATAGACCGATTTCCCGATATAGTGTAATGAGCCTATAAAGGGAGCAGCTCATACGATTTCAATGAAATTTGGCACAGCGAGTTCTGGTGTCCCCCTTTAACCAAATATGGTCAGATTTGGACCACATTTGACAGGAATGGGTAGAGCAACCCTGCAATCAGTAGCAACGCGCCAGATGAAGGAGAGGTATCGGGAGAAAAGGAGAGAGGAGAAACGTCTCTTCCCCGCAGAAAGAAAAAGGAAATGGAATGACGTGAGTGTGAGCGAACTGAGATGTACAGGAGTCAGAATGAAGTCCGGAAATTCTACCAAAGAATTAAACATCAAACCGATGGCTTTGGTGCAGGCACATCCTCCTGCAGAGACAAAGAAAGAAATCTGGTAACTGACACAGATAACATGCTGAGGATATGGAACGAACATTTTACCCAACTGCTAGTGTCCAATGTTGGCGGCGAAGAGGACACCGCAAAACCAATCCCTGATGATGGTATAGAATGTTTACCTCTTAGTCAGAATGAGGTCCAAGTAGCAGTGACCCGACTAAAGACTAACAAGGCAGCAAGAGCCGACGGATTACCCGCTGAACTATTTAAGACCGGAGGCGACACGCTGATAAGGCATATGCATTAGCTTATCTGCGCAATCTGGCTAGAAGAACGCATACCCGATGATTGGAACCTCAGCATACTATGTCGCGTACACAAGAAAGGAGACAAGACGGAATGTGCCAACTACAGAGGAATAAGTCTCCTCCCCATCGCATACAAGATACTCTCGAGCGTACTGTGTGAAAGATTAAAACCTAAAGTCAATGAGATAATTGGGCCCTATCAATGCGGCTTTAGACCTGCTAAATCCACCCTGGACCAGATTATCACACTGCGCCAAATCCAAGAAAAGACCCGAGAAGAACACATTAACACCTACCATTTCTTTGTTGACTTCAAAGCCGCTTTCGAAGGCCCTATACTTTCAAAGGCATTTCAAGCCATGTCTGAGTTTGGTATCCCTGCAAAATTAATAAGACTGCAGCAGGATGACACTTACTGATACTCGTTCCTCAGTAAGAATAGGAAAGAATCTCTCCAAACCATTCAATACCAAACGAGGTTTCAGACTAGGAGACAGCTTATCGTGTGATCTCTTTAGTATCCTGCTGGAGAAGATTATACGAGATGTAGATGTGAATAGATATGGCACACTAATCACAAGAGAACACGTGCTACTCGCCTATGCCGACGACATCGACATCATGGGTCGTTCACCGGAAGTAGTAACTGCAGCCTTTAAAAGAATCCAAAGAGAGTCAGTGAAAATGGGTCTGGCAGTAAATGGAGATAAGACAAAGTGGATGGTTTCAACTCCCAAAAAACCTTGCTCAAACGAACAGATAAAGAAAATGGAGAAATTGGAAACCACAACTTTGGGATAGTCAGCAACTTTATATACCTCGCCACAGCCATAACCGAAACGAATGACACCAGTTTTGATATAAAGCGAAGAATAATACTGGCAAACAGATGTTACTTAGGACTAAGTAGGCAGTTTAGAAACAAGGCCACCTCTCGACAGACGAAAATTACACTATACAAGACACTGATACTACCCGCGTTGTTATATGGTTCTGAGGCATGGGTACTTGTGAAAACAGATGAGGCAGTACTTGGAGTATTTGAGAGAAAGATTCTTCGTTAATGTAGAATATGGGCGACGTATGAACCACGAGCTGTATGACAACGATAGCATAGTTACATGCATCAAAATACAACGGCTGCCTTGGCTAGGTCATGTTGTCAGAATGGATGAAGAAGCTCCAGCAAAGAAGTCTTTTGAAGGCAAACACAGTGGTTCACGCACACCGGGAAGACCAAAAGCCCGATGGAAAGATCAAGTGGTGGGAGAGACCTCGAAACTTGGCGCTTGAAACGCTATTCTATGTTCGGCTAGTGGAACAAATGTTCTGTCATAGCCAATTAAAGAAAATAAAGATCAGCAGACAATGTTTGCTGATATCAGCAGACTAATTTCTCTGAGTGTATGCATTCTTCTAACCAGTTTGCTCAGATGAGTAATTGCATACGCCTCTTTGGCGTGTTGCCTAGGGTCTTAAGTAGTTCAGTTTGTAACCAATCAATCAACTCCAATCAAATTTTTCCTTGAGTGTATAACACCATAGCTTATTTGACACACACTGCCTCTAATTCGTTTTACCACGAAAACTAAAAAACTCGTGGCAATAAAAATTTGTTAGGAAAACAAAAACTGCAAATCAAAAATCAATGTGAATTCGAATATGCAAATTTTATAACTATAACCGTACAAAAACATTAATTAAAATTCAACGAAAAACTTCTTTAGCAGTTCATAAGCAATTTTTTGAGTTCATATGTCCAAAAGATCAAAGCTCATCACACCCCATATTTGAAATTTAAATTTCAATTCATAACTTTTCAAATTTTATTGGGGGTGATTGGCGTTCGACAAAGAATAAGAAGAAAAACAGAGGAGGGGGAGACGAGGAGGCTAGTATGATGAAGAGAATAAACTAAGTTAAGAAATCTGAAGAAAAAAAGACTACTTAGCATTGTTATCTCAAAAAACAAATCTTATATTAGATTAACAACTGGCAATAAATTTAGAACTATTTCTCTGAAATTGCTACTACATTTCGATGTCCAAATTTCATAACTAGCTTAAGCGACCTGGATTGGTTTTAAGGAATTTCAACTATGTATTGAATTTAATTAAGAAATGTATATGCGACTTAGATTTAAGTCAGTGAATTAAGGAACTTTTCGCAGATATGAATTTATGCTGAATTTTTAGCATTGAACAGCCTATCGATAATTTGGGGTAGTAAAAAAACCTGATGTTTTTTGCGCCATATTCTGTGAATGAAGCTAAATTTTTTTCAAGAAAACTACTGCATTGGCCATTTTTATACCCTCCACCATAAGATGGGGGGTATACTAATTTCGTCATTCTGTTTGTAACTACTCGAAATATTCGTCTGAGACCCCATAAAGTATATATATTCTTGATCGTCGTGACATTTTATGTCGATCTAGCTATGTCCGTCCGTCCGTCTGTCGAAAGCACGCTAACTTCCGAAGGAGTAAAGCTAGCCGCTTGAAATTTTGCACAAATAATTCTTATTAGTGTAGGTCGGTTGGTATTGTAAATGGGCCATATCGGTCCATGTTTTGATATAGCTGCCATATAAACCGATCTGGGGTCTTGACTTCTTGAGCCTCTAGAGTGTGCAATTCTTATCCGATTGGGATGAAATTTTGCACGAACTTGTTTTGTTATGATATCCAACAACTGTGTCAAGTATGGTTCAAATCGGTCCATAACCTGATATAGCTGCCATATAAACCGATCTTGGGTCTTGACTTCTTGAGCGTCTAGAGTGCGCAATTCTTATCCGATTCGAATGAAATTTTGCACGACGTGTTTTGTTATGATATCCAACAACTGTGCCAAGTATGCTTCAAATCGGTTCATAACCTGATATAGCTGCCATATAAGCCGATCTTGGGTCTTGATTTCTTGAGCCTCTAGAGTGCGCAATTCTTATCCGATCAGAATGAAATTTTGCACGACGTGTTTTGTTATGATATCCAACAACTGTGCCAAGTATGGTTCAAATCGGTCCATAACCTGATATAGCTGCCATATAAGCCGATCTTGGGTCTTGACTTCTTGAGCCTCTAGAGTGCGCAATTCTTATCCGATTGAAATGAAATTTTGCACGACGTGTTTTGTTATTATATCCAACAACTGTGCCAAGTATGGTTCAAATCGGTTCAAAACCTGATATAGCTGCCACATAAACCGATCTTGGGTCTTGATTTCTTGAGCCTCTAGAGGGCGCAATTCTTATCCGATTTGACTAAAATTTTGCACAACGTGTTTTGTTATGATACCCAACAACTGTGCCAAGTATGGTTCAAATCGGTCCATAACCTGATATAGCTGCCATATAAACCGATCTTGGGTCTTGACTTCTTGAGCCTCTAGAGGGCACAATTCTTATCCGATTTGAATGAATTTTTGCACGAAGTATTTCGTTATGATATCCAACAACTGTGCCAAGTATGGTTGAAATCGGTCCATAACCTGATATAGCTGTCATATAAACAGATCTGGGGATTTGACTTCTTGAGCTTCTAGAGGGCGCAATTCCCATCCGATTTGGCTGAAATGTTGCATGACGTATTTTATTTTTACTTTCAACAACTGTGTCAAATAAGGTTCAAATCGGTGCATAACCTGATATAGCTGCCATATAAACAGATCTGGGATCTTGACTTCTTGACCCCTAGAGGTCGCAATTATTATCCGATATGCCTGAAATTTTGTACGATGGATCCTCTCGTGACCATCAACAAACGTGATTATTATGGTCTGAATCGGTCTATAGCCCGATACAGATCCCATATAAATCGTTCTCTCTATTTTACTTCGTGAGCCCCAATGGGCGCAATTCTTATACGAATTGGCTGAAATTTTACACAGGTCTCCAACATATAATTTAATTGTGGTCCGAACCGAACCATATCTTGATATCGTTTTAATAGCAGAGCAACTCTTTTCTTATATCCTTTTTTGCCTAAGAAGAGATGCCGGGAAAAGAAGTCGACAAATGCGATCCATGGTGGAGGGTATATAAGATTCGGCCCGGCCGAACTTAGCACGCTTTTACTTGTTTGTAATAACAAGTAAAAGCGTGCTATGTTCGGCCGGGCCGAATCTTATATACCCTCCACCATGGATCGCATTTGTCGAGTTCTTTTCCCGGCATCTCTTCTTAGGCAAGAAAGGATATAAGAAAAAAGATATAAGACCATATCAAGATATAGTCCGGTTTGGACCATAATTAAATATATGTAGGAGACCTGTGTCGAATGACAGCCAATTCGAATAAGAATTGCGCACTTTGGGGGCTCAAGAAGTAAAATAGAGAGATCGATTTATATGGGAGCTGTATCGGGCTATAGACCGATTTAGACCATAATAAACACGTATATTGATGGCCATGAGAGGATCCGTCGTACAAAATTTCAGGCAAATCGGATACTAATTGCGACCTCTAGACGCTCAAGAAGTCAAGACCCCAGATCGGTTTATATGGCATCTATATCAAGTTATGAACCGACTTAAACCTTATTTGGTACAGTTGTTAAAAGTCATAATAAAATACGATATGCAAAATTTCAGCCAAATCGGATAGGAATAGCGCCCTCTAGCGGCTCAAGAAGTCAAGTCCCGAGATCGGTTTATATGGCAGCTATATCAGGTTATAAACCGATTAGGACCATACTTGGAACAGTTGTTGGATATCATAACAAAACACGTCGTGCAAAATTTCATTGCAATCGGATGAGAATTGCGCCCTCTAGAGGCTCAAGAAGTCAAGACCCAAGATCGGTTTATATGACAGCTATATCAGGTTATGAACCGATTTGAACCATACTTGGCACAGTTGTTGGATATCATAACAAAACACGTCGTGCAAAATTTCATTGCAATCGGATGAGAATTGCGCCCTCTAGAGGCTCAAGAAGTCAAGACCCAAGATCGGTTTATATGACAGCTATATCAGGTTATGAACCGATTTGAACCATACTCCGCACAGTAGTTGAATGTCATAACAAAACACGTCGTGCAAAATTTCATTCTAATCGGATAAGAATTGCGCACTGTAGAGGCTCAAGAAGTCAAGACCCAAGATCGGTTTATATGGCAGCTATATCAAAACATGGATCGAAATAGCCCATTTACAATACCAACCGACCTACACTAATAACAAGTATTTGTGCAAAATTTCAAGCGGCTAGCTTTACTCCTTCGGAAGTTAGCGTGCTTTCGACAGACAGACGGACGGACGGACGGACAGACGGATGGACATGGCTAGTTCGACTTAAAATGTGACGACGATTAAGAATATATATATATTATGGGGTCTTAGACGCATATTTCGAGGTGTTGCAAACAGAATGATGAAATTAGTATACCCCAATCCTATGGTGGAGAGAATAAAAAACCTGATGGTTTTTGCGCCATATTCTGTGAAGGATGCTAATTTTTTCCAAGAAAACTAAGACTTTGGCCAGTTTTGTTGTAAAAAGGGCACATTTTCAAGTGGTTGTACAAAACAATGCAATTTACACCGTACCGTAAGGCTTCATCAGGCCACTTGAAAAATGACCTACATCAATATGAAGAATTTATGCAAAGCTTGGAGCGGATCGCTTCATCTACTCTTTAGTTAGAGTGCATTCTAAAGATAGACGGATGGATGACCATAGCTTAATCGACTTCAAATGTTATGGCGATCATAAATACTTACTTTAATCGGATATGCAAGAATATTTGTTCCACTAGCCGAACTTAGAATAGCGTTCCAAGCGCCTAGATCTTCTGCGCTCATTCTAAAATCTCTGACACCAAATTTCAAGGTGTCTCCCACCACTTGATCTTTCCATCGGGCTTTTGGTCTTCCCGGTTTGCGTGTACCAACGTGTTTGCCTTCAAAAACTTCTTTGCTGGAGCTTCTGCATCCATTCTGACAACTTGACCTAGCCAACGCCAACGCATGCTATCGTCGTCATACAGCGCATACAGCTCGTGGTTCATATGTCACCTATATTCTCCACTAACGCAAACTGGTTCATATATTTTACGAAGAATCTTTCTCTCAAATACTCCAAGTACTGCCTCATATGCTTTCACCCATGTACCAATGCTTCAGAACCATATAACAGCACCGGTAGTATCAGTGTCTTGTATAGCGTAATCTTCGTCTGTCGAGAGGTGGCCTTGTTTCTAAACTGCTTACTTAGTCCAAAGTAGCACTGGTTTGTCAGTATTATTCTTCGCTTAATCTCAAAACTGGTGTCATTCGTTTCGGTTACGGCGGTGCCGAGGCAGATAAAGTTACTGACTATCTCAAAGTTGTGGTTCCCCAACTTTCTTCACTTTCTTGATCTGCTCGGTTGTACAAGGCGTTTTGGGAGTTGAAACCATCCATTTCGTCTTATCTCCATATACTGCCAGACCCATTTTCACTGACTCTTTCGATTCTTTCAAAGGATATTAAAGAGACCACACGATAGGCTGTCTCCTTGTCTGAAACCTCGTTTGGTATTGAATGGTTCGGAGAGATTCTTTCCTATTCTTACTGAGGCACGTGTATCAGCAAGTTCCATTCTTCAGAGTCTTATTAATTTTGCAGGGATACTAAACTTAGACATGACTTGAAATACCTTTGAACGCAAAGGAGTATCGGAGACTTATTCCTCTGTGGTTGCCATATTCCGCCTTTGTCCTTTCTTATGTACGGTACATAGTATGCTGAAGTTCCAATCATCGGGTATGCATTCTTCTAGCTAGATTATCAGCGCGTCGCGTGTTTGTAACACCCAAAAGGAAGAGAGATAGACCCATTCATAAGTATACCGATCGATTCGATTTAGCTATGTCCGTCTGTCTGTACATCCATCCGTCTGGCTGTCCGTCTGTCCATGGTAATTTGTGTACAAACTATAGGTCGCAATTTTCATCCGATCGTCTTCAAATTTGGTATGGGCATGTTTTTTTGCCTAGAGACGAAGCCTATTGAAATTGAAAAAAATCGATCCAGATTTGGATATAGCTTCTATATATATGTTCATCCGATTTGCTGTTATAATGCAATAAAATAGTCATTTGTTAACCGATTCTGTCCAAGTTTGGCAAGAAGGATTTTCTTATGACTCTCGATATTATTGATAAATTTTATAGAAATCGATTCAGATTTGAATATAGCTCCCATATATATGTTCGTCCGATTTCCAGTAATACAGGAATAAAATGGTCATTTGTTGACCGATTCTCTTGAAATTTGGCGGCAAGAATTTTCTTATGATTCTCGACATTACTGGTGAATTTCATAGAAATCGGTTCAGATTTGTATATAGCTCCCACATATGGGTTCGTCCGATTTGCATTAATGCAGCAATAAAATGGTCATTTGTTGACCGATTCTCTTGAAATTTGGCAGCAAGGATTTTCTTATAATTCTCGACACTACTGATGAATTGAATAGAAATCGGTTCAGATTTCGATATAGCTCCCATATATATGTACGTCCGATTTGCAGTAATGCTGCAATAAAATGATCATTTATTAACCGATTTTCTTGAAATTTGGAAGCAGAAATTTTCTCATGATTCTTGACATTACTGTTGGATTTCATAGAAATCGGTTCAGATTTGGATATAGCTCCCATTAATATGTTCGTCCGATTTGCATTAATACAAAAATAAAATGGTCATTTGTTAACCGATTATCTCGAAATTTGGTAGGAAGGATTTTCTTATAACTCCCAATATTACTGGTGGATTTCATAGAAATCGGTTCAGATTTCAGTATAGCTCCCATATATATGTACATCCGATTTGCAGTAATGCTGCAATAAAATGATCATTTATTAACCGATTCTTTCCAAATTTGGCAAGAAGGATTTTCTTATGACTCCCAATATAACTGGTGAATTTTTTAGAAATCGGTTCAGATTTGGATATAGCTCCCATTAATATGTTCGTCCGATGTGCATTAATACAGCAATAAAATGGTAATTTGTTAACCGATTCTCTCAAAACTTGGAAGGAAGGATTTTCTTATGACTCCCAATATAACTGGTGAATTTTATAGAAATCGGTTCAGATTTGGATATAGCTCCCATATATATGTTCGTCCGATTTTCATTAATACAGCAATAAAATGGTTATTTGTTAACCGATTCTCTCAAAACTTGGTAGGAAGGATTTTCTTATGACTCTCGATATTACTGTTGAGTTTCATAGAAATCTGTTCAGATTTGGGAATAGCTCACATATATATATATCGCTCGATTTTCACTCCTAGACCCACTGCAAGCGCATTTATTGACCAATCTTCCCAAAATTTTGTACAACGCCTTCCTTGGCGAATTCCACAATATCCATAAAGTTTGATCGAAATCGGTTCAGATTTAGATATAGCTCCCATATATATGTCACATTTTGGTGATTTTTTGTCATTTGTCAACCGTAGTTATTACATTTTGAATATATTTGCTTTGCTCGAAATTTGATACATTAATTTTTATAAGCTATCTGAATACATCGACCGAGGTCCATTAAAATTGGTTCAGAACTAGATATAGCCCAACTTTTGTATTGATAGGGTAGGTGTAGGGTATTATAAAGTCGGCACCGCCCGACTTTTGCCTTTCCTTACTGTTTTTTTTTTTTTTTGTTGTTTTGAGAAAAATATATTTTTAAATGTTTCAAGAAAATGCATATGTATTAAGAAAATATTCGGAAACAACAAATTGGCAAAACTTTTGCCCGTTTACATGCGTTTAAATTCCAAATTCCAAATTGGTATAAAAAATCCAATCAGGATATAAGTTTATATGGAGCTAAATCAACCCATAGTTTGATAGAGCCCATCTTCAAATTTAAACGGCCCTCTTTTTAAAGATTGTAGCCTGATTTCCACAGACTTTTGTGCGGACGGACGTATATATATAGCTAGATCGTTTTATATATTAAGAGCGATAACTCCAGATTTATTTATGTTTAATTTATTTGCTATTTTTTTAAGAGAAAAATATATTTTTTTAAATTTTCCAAGAAAATGCTTGTGAACTAAGAAAATATTCGGAAACAAGAAATTGGCAAAGCTTTTGCCCGTTTAAATGAGTTTAAATTCCCCTATTTAAAACTATAGTGACAATAATAAATAAATAAAATTTCAATTCTACATCTGTCTTCTTAATCCAAATTTAGATTTTTTTTAACACAATGCTAAATATGACTTGTTAAATAATAAATAATACCTTTCTTGGAAAAAAAATATCCAAAAGAATTAACCTAAACGTCAGTAAACGTCATAAGACGAGTATGAAAAAATTCACCACATCCTAACATTGAATGTCTCTGTCTGAATCTGTCTCTGTGTAGAATTACCGGTCTTTTAAATCTGGACAAACATACATCAAACCAAAAGAAAAAAAAACAGATTAGAAATTGTATTTAATCCGAAAAAAACCCATAGACCAAAAAAAAAACAAAAAGAGAACATTTTAGATGATCCATCCAGTAGACTATGTACACACACACACATACACAGGCATTAAATGTCCATATAATGCTGTTAATCTAATGCATGTTTTATGGCGGAGAGTCTAATAATAACATTGGTGGGTCATCATAACATAGACCTATACAAAGATTATAACTAAATAAGCAGGTACCTAACATCCCTCACACAACATCATCTTTTTAATCCAACAGCTGAGAATAAGAAAAACATTTCCATGTTCTATGGTTTATTTGAGTTCATGTCTGTGCTTTCCCATACACACACACACACAGACTTAAACAGAAGAGAGGCTTAAATGTTAAACTAACAGCAGATTAACGCACACTTGTAACTCACATTCACTCTATTAGCTACACATGTATATTGTATTATAAGCAGAAGACCTAGCAAACGACCAGTGAATGTTAGTAGTCCATTATCACACACATATGGAAAAAGAAGAACAACACTCTGCTGTGGACGACGCCGTCGTCGTCGTCGCTAACGTTTCGGTTGCCGTCGTTTGCCATACACCAGCCGTGGTAAGGTGTGTGAGTTTTGTTCTTTATTCACCACAGAAAGGGATATAAAAGCTGTTGAGCATCATTGCAACTGTTCATAGTGCTTTTTGTAACTGACCGCAGCAGCAGTGCAACGTAACGGCATCTCATATTTGAATTAAAAAAAATCAATACACACACACTCCCTCTTACACACAATAAGCAACTAAATAATTTATTTAAATAAATAAAAAAGATTTGTTAAAAAAGCAAAGACATTTGACAATACAGTGTTTAATACAAGAAGGAACATTCTCCAGTGTAAAGAAGAGAACGAATAATAAAAAACTTTTGAAATTAAATTGTGATATTTTTTGTTGTTGTTCTCAAATCTTTGTTATTTTTTTTTTTTTGTAGAAAAAAACAAAGATTTTTTGATCATCAATTTATTTTTTTGTAAAAAGAAATTTTGCTGAAGTCCAACAAGTGAAGTGCAATTTTTAAGGTAAGTTTGGAATTTTTTGCTTTTAAGAGTATAATGAAGATTGAGAAAAGAAGTTCTTTTGTTATAGTGATAGTAAAAAAAAGGAATATTCCGAAAAGTGGTTAGGTAGATTGATGGACAGTGTTAAGAATTTAGTTTGACAAAGTGAGCAAAATTTTATCAAACATTAGAAGAGAATAAAATATTTTTTTTTAATAAATTGAAAATTGGAACTCTATAAAGTCTTTTTTTAGATTTCAAACACAATAAACATAAATTTTAAAAGTTATATTCTTTAATATCAAAACATTTTTTTGAGATTCAAATATTTGAAGTTTTTTTTTTCTTTAAGATCATTTTTTTTTCATCTTTTTAAAATGGCCTTGTTGTTTAATATCATATTTTTTAATACCATATTTTTTAATTTTTATATTAAATATTTTTTTTTGTTGTTTAAAATATAATGAATTAAAAATTTATAAATTAATATATAACAAAAAAAAAATTAAAGGAATTAAAAAAATAAAATAAAATAAAATAAAATAAAATAAAATGAAATAAAATCAAATAAAATAAACAAATAAAAAAAAATAAAATCAAATAAAAAAAAAATAATATAATATAATAAAAAAAAAAAATATAATTTATTTTTTTAAAAAATATAAAAGTTATTAATAATAAAATTTATTAAATTATGTATAAAAAATAAATAAAATAAAATACAATAAATTTATTATAAAAAATTTAAATGTAGCAAATTTTCGAACAATGACATGGAAAAATATTGGCAACTTAATATCAGAAAAAATGTTCAGCGGTGGTTTTCCCCTCCTAATGCTGGCAGCATTTGTGAAATACTTTGCCATGTAAACTTCTCTCCAAAGAGGTGTCGCACTGCGGCACGCCGTTCGGACTCGGCTATAAAAAGGAGGCCCCCTTATCATTGAGCTTAAAACTTGAACCGAACTGCACTTATTGATATGTAAGAAGATTGCCCCTGTTCCTTAGTGGAATGTTCATGGGCAAAATTTGCAATTTGCAATATTTTTAAAATAAAAAAAAATACTTTTTTCCACTACTTTTTTTATACCCACCACCGTAGGATAGAGGGTATATTAATTTTGTCATTCCGTTTGCAACACATCGAAATATCCATTTCCGACACTACAAAGTATATATATTTCGGATCGTCGTAAAATTCGAAGACGAAGATTTAACGATGTAAGTGTGTCTGTCCGTCCGTCTGTTGTAATCACTCTACAGCCTTTCAAAATTGAGATATTGAGCTGAAATTTGGTACAGATACGTCTTTTTGATGCAGGCTGGTTAAGTTCTTGAACGGGCCAAATCGGACTATATTTGGATATTGCTGCTATATAGACCGATCTGACGATAAAGGGTCTAATGCCCACAAATGCTATATTTTTCATCCGATTTTGTTGAAATGTGAAACAGTGAGTAATTTTAGGCCTCCCGACATCTGTTCCAAATATGGTTCAGATCGGGCTATATTTAGATGTAGCTGCCATATAGACCGATCTGCCGATAAAGGGTCTGAAGGCCATAAAAGCTTTATTTTTTCATCCGATTTTGCTGAAATTTGGAATAGTGGTCAGTTTTAAGCCTCCCAACATCCGACCTAAATATGGTTCAGATCGGACTATATTTAGATATAGCTGTCATATAGACCGATCTCCCGATAAAGGGTCTGAAGGCCATTAAAGGTTTATTTATTACCCGATTTCGCTGAAATTTAAAACAGTGGGTTATTTTAAGCCTCCCAACATCCGACCTAAATATGGTTCCGATCGGTTTATAATTGCATATTATCTGCCAAAAAGACCAATTTTTTGTTCTACAAAATTCAACAGTGACTTATATTTATAAGACCACTCAATGTCCGTGCCGAATTTGGGTGCTTAAGTTATCAAATTTTCACCGGATTGTGACGAAATGGGGTTTACGGCCGAACTTCATGCCTTATTACTTGTTTTTTATTAAATTTTTTAGAAATTTTTTTTTTTATTTTTTATTTAATATTATTTTTTAATTAATTAAATATTTTTGCGATTTTATAGAGGCTTTTTTCCATTCTTCTTACTCAAATCGTATACTGGTTTATTTTCCCACACATCAACCATTTAAACTTGACATTGATCTTGTAAAACTTCTGCTTCAGTTTGTTTGTGTTACACGTCACACGTCAATCCAGTTATTAAGATCGCATGCGCAACCCAAAAATAAGAGATTAAACTAAGCAAAAAAAGTAGGCGAAACAACATCACGTTTTACTAATCTTAACATAACAGGCGCTTTATACAGGCCAAAAAAAAACACAGAGGAAACTTGAGAAAAAAATTTGATTTAGCAGAAAAAAAAAATAATAAAAAATTTTTTAATTAAAATTTAAAACTTAAAAAAAAAAATAATTTAAATAGACATTAAATTAAAAAAAACTATTAAATTAAAATTTATTAATTAATTAAAATTTATTAATTAATATAAAAAAAATAAAAATATAAAAAATTTTAATATATAAAAAAAAATTAAAATATAAAAAAATTAATAAGAAATAAAACTTGTTTTTCATATAAAAAAAATTAAAATTAAAAAAAAAAAAAATTCAAACCTAAAAAAAAATTAAAACAAAAAAAAAATTTTTAAACTAAAAAAATTAAAAACAGAAAAAATTTGTAAACTAAAAACAAGTTAAATAAAAAATTTCAAATTAAAAATATTGATTAACCAAAACAAAATTAAAAAAAAATAAAATAAAATTATTCAAAAAAAAAAGTTATTAATAGCAATAAAGAAAAAATAATAATAATTTAAAAAAATTTTGTAAAAATGAATTATTTTTTTTTTCGTGATTTTTCTTCCAACTCGAGATCATATTCAATGTCTTCTATTCAAAGAATTGTATAGCAAAGAACTTATAAAAGTTCAGCAAGTGTGTGTTTTTATTCAAAACACTTTGACTGGCTAGTGTATCATGATTTCTGTTACGCCATGTAGGTTAGGTTGGGTAAGAGTGGCAGTCCTTTACAGACTCACTTAGACAATTTTAAGTCCATTGTGATACCACAGTAGCGACAGACCAAGGCTTCTGGCGGGAATCGAACCCACGACCCCTGCACTGGTAATCCAAGCACACTACCACCTCGGCTACTGGGGCGGCTACGCCATGTAACTTTATCAGCACCTTTGTCAAATTCATAAAGATGCCCTACATACCCAAAGACTATTGAGTACGGTGTAAAGCACGCTTTTGTTTTCTTACACGGCTCAATAAGTCCTTCAACTTTCCTTAGCGCAGCAAGAGACAGCCTTACTATTGCAAACAACAAACACTTCAACATTGCCAAACTCTTTTTGTTGTGCACTTGAACATTCTCTGAATGTCACTTGCTGTGGCTTAACAGAAATCATGATACACTAACCAGTCAAAGTTTTTTGAATAACAACACACACACTTGCTCAACTTTTATAAGTTCTTTGCTATGCTATTTTGTAAATAGAAAGCATTGAATATGATCTCAAGCTGGAAGATGTTCGAAAAATCACGAAAAGATTTTAAAGATCAAAATGAAAGAGAGCAAACAGATAAATTTATTATTTCATTAATAACTACAACTATTTTTAAAAAGCTTCAATTTACCTTCTTTCTTTTTTTTATATTGGATATTTTCCGCCCTGATGCAATCCCGTTAGGCTAACCATGTTTTTTGCATCAATTTAAGGAATCACACAAGCCAATATTGCAACAACAACATTTGCCCATGAACATTCCACTGCGGAACAGGGGCAAACTTCTCACATATCATTGAGTACAGTCCGATTCAAGTTTACGCTCAATTATAAGGGGCCTCCTTTTTATAGCCGAGTCCGAACGGCGTGCCGCAGTGCGATAGCTCTTTGGAGAGAAGTGGCATAGTACCTCAAAAATATTGCCAGCATTAGGAGGGGAAAAACACCGCTGAAAACTTTTTATGACGGTCTCGCCCGGATTCGAACCCATGCGTTCAGCGTCATAGGCGCACATGCTAACTTCTGCGCTACGGTGGCCTCCAGAAAAAGATTTACTTTTGAAAATTGTCCAATTACCTTGATTTTTTTAAATATCCAAAAGGTTAATTGTATCTTTTTATGGCCAAAAGGGAATTTCATCTGATTACCGAAAACCCATAATAACAACATTTTTCAACCTTATTCTCTGCAAAGTGATATCACTCTGCGGCACACCGAACTGTTGTGTATGGGTTGCGTTAGGTTATGGTGGCAGTAAGAAATCAGATTCACCCAGATAAATGTTGTCCATTGTTATTCCATAGAAGGCAAAAACCAAAGCCTATGGTGGGTATCGAACTCATGACCCCGCCGGTTGTAGGTATCGGAATGACCCGGTGGATTCCTTCATCGACAAGGTCTGCTGCCTCAGTGCATAACACACTACTACAACAACAACTATTTGTGCGTGTAAGCAAGCCTGTTCCTGTACAGAGAACCGATCGCCGCGGGAACGTTATGGTCATATTTAAGCAACAGGCTCTCATTGGGACTCTCCACTCGATATCACTCGATTGTCCGAAACTGCAGTTACAGCTGCTCTCCGTATACGCAAACTGTGGACTCGGCCGGTACCCCCCAGCTGAGTTTCTTGTGATGACGATGAATACCTAGAGATGGGTTTCTACCGGGTAAATACCCAACGCTTGTGTATTTATTGGGTAAATGGGGTATATTTATTTAGTCATTCCGTTAGCTATACATCGAAATATCCATTTCCGACCCTATAAAGTATATATATTCTTGATCAGCGTACAAATCTAAGACGATCTAGCCATGTTCGTCCGTCTGTCTGTTGAAATCACGCTACAATCTTTAAAAATAGAGATATTGAGCTCAAACTTTCCACAGATTCTTTTTTTTTTTTGTTCATAAGCAGGTTAAGTTCGAAGATGGGCTATATAGGACTACATCTTGATATAGCCCCCATATAAACCGATCCGCCGAATTAGGGTCTTAGGCCCATAAAAGCCACATTTGTTATACGATTTTGGTGAAATTTGAAACAGCGAGTTGTGTTAGGCCCTTCGAGATTCTTCTTCAATATGGCCTAGATCCGTGCAGATTTCGACATACCTGAAATGTAGACCGATCCGCCGATTTAGGGTCTTAAGCTCATAAAATCCACATTTATTATCCGATTTTGCTGAAATTTGGGGCAGTAAGTGGTGTTAGGCCCTTCAACATCCTTCGTCACTTTGGACCAGATCGGTGCATATTTCGATTTAGCTGCCATATAGACCGATCCGCCGATTTAGGGTCTTAGGCCAATAAAAGCCACATTTATTATCCGATTTTGCTGAAATTTGGGACAGTGAGTTGTGTTAGGCCCCTCGAGATTATTCTTCAATATGGCCTAGATCGGTGCAGATTTCAATATAGCTGCCACATAGACCGATCCGCCGATTTAGGGTCTTAGGCCCATAAAAGCCACATTTACTATCCGATTTTGCTGAAATTTGGCATAGTGCGTTGTGTTAGGCCCTTCGACATTGTTCTTCAATTTGGCCCAGATCGGTCAATATTTAGATATAGCTGCCATATAGACCGATCTCTCGATTTAAGGTTTTGGGGCCATAAAAGGGGCATTTATTATCCGATTTTGTTGAAATTTGGAACAGTGAGTTGTGTTAGACCCTTCGACATCCTCCTTAAATATGGCCTAGATCGGTGCAGATTTCGATATAGCTGCCTATAGACCGATCCGCCGATTTATGGTCTTAGGCCCATAAAAGGCGCATTTATTGTCTGATTTGCCCAAAATTTGGGACAGTGAGTTGTGTTAGCTCCTTCGACATCCTTCGTCACTTTGGCCCAGATCAGTGCAGATTTCGATATAGCTGCCATATAGACCGATCTCTCGATTTAAGGTTTTTGGCCCATAAAAGTCACATTTGTTATATGATTTTGGTGAAATTTGGAACAGCGAGTTGTGTTAGGCCCTTCGATATCTTTCTTCAATTTGGCCCAGATCGGTCTATATTTGGATATAGCTGCCATATAGACCGATCCGCCGACTTAGGGTCTTAGGCCCATAAAAGCCACAATTATTATCCGATTTGGCAAAAATTTGGGACAGTGAGTTGTGTTAGGCCCCTCGAGATTATTCTTCAATATGGCCTAGATCGGTGCAGATTTCGATATAGCTGTCATATAGACCGATCCGCCGATTTAGGGTCTTAGGCCCATAAAAACCACATTTATTATCCGATTTTGCTGAAATTTGGCATAGTGCGTTGTGTTAGGCCCTTCGACATTGTTCTTCAATTTATTCCAAATTGGTCCAGATTTGGATATAGCTCCCATATAGACCGATATCTCGATTTAAAGTCTTGGCTCCAAAAAAAGGCGCATTTATTGTCCGATTTCACTGAAATTTGACACAGTGACTTATGTTAGGCTTTTCGAAATCCGTGTCGTATATGGTTCAGATCGGTTTATGTTTAGATATACAATAGCAACTAAAAAGATCAATATTTTGTTATACTTAATTGAACAATGACTTGTACTTATAAGTATTTGGTCCCAATCGGCACATATTTCGATATAGCTGCTATGGGGCATGGGATATGCATTTTCACAGAATTTTAACAAAAGGTGGTTTACATATATACCCAAGGTGGTGGGTATCGAAAGTTCGGCCTGGCCGAACTTAACGCCTTTTGACTTGTTTCTTTTGTAATTTCTCCATTTCGCGCGTTTTAACTCTATTGGCAATTTCATATGAATAGCGATTTAATACAAATCCCTAATTTATAACCAATTTATTTGGTTTTTATGTGATCAAAATAATTTGCATAACATACATAATCAATTGGACCATGCAACGGCTACATAATCCCCCCTACTACACATCAACACTAACATAAATCAAATGGCAAAACTTGGGAATTAATTGCCATATTTCAGCAATTTCAAACCCCATATACATATGCGAGGCAATCTTGAGGTGTCATTTTAATATGGATTGGCGTTGTTTAAACTGGTTTAAGGGTATACCATAAATTATAATGAAATTTATGTAATTATTAATGCAAGCTGACACAACTATCTAACTGTTGGGAACATGCAAAACGTTTAGTATGAAATTAAAAGGAATAAATGTTCAACTCTAAACCAATCAACCGCACTTAACTAAAATCCAACATCGGTATTAATTAAATATTCTGTAGACATGCGACTGACGTTTGTTGTTCAGTGCTGTCATTTAAACTTTTTCTTTTCTCTCTGCGCCATCGCCACCGCTATTCGCATAGAATGGGAAATTTATCAATTAACAATAATCAATTGTTTATAAACACTAGCTGGCGAATATTGTATTACGTTTATATTTTTTTAAATTTTTTCTGTAAATTTTTTTTGTTTTCTTTTTTTTTCTTTAAAAAAATAACAATCTTATTTATTTTAAGTTGTTTAAAAATGTTGGTCAGGTTTTTGCAAAAAGATAGCAAAAGTGTTTTAAATTCTAAAAACGTGAGCCAATGGAAAACAAAAATTCATATTTCTATAGCAAAGTTGGCTCGTATTATATGAAATTCTGCGTATTTCATTTAAGCCGGCATTTTGCCCACAAAAAAACGCAATAAGGAACAACACAGGAACTTGTGTCATATTATGGGTGTTATCCGATTGTTATTTTAGCTCAATGAATAAGACCTTCATTGTCATTGAATGTATTAATCAGTTTATAAACCAAATACTAATGTTGGAGTTCCTACAGTCCCCATCTACTACAATGAAAAAATGGCCAAAACAGAAAAAAGTTCATATTTTTTGTACATTCAATGGGAATTATAGCACAATGAGATCCCTTTAACCTAAATTTTTCAAATGATGACCCCCTTTACGAAGGGGTCGGAACCCGTCAAATCATGATTGGTGTGGTGTATGTTCTTTGGCTTTAATTTTTCCATAAACAAATTTTTTTGCATAAATTTTTTTTTTAACTTTACGCTTATCTCGCAAGAGAAATGACAAACGGCAAACAAACTGAAGAAGGATTTCCTTTTCAATTAAATAAATATTAATTTTATATACCATATAATAATGTTGAAATTCGTACAATCCCCAAATACTGCATTAAAAAAAAAAAATCTTGAAATTCCTAAAGTCTTCACATCCCCACCTACTGAATAAAAAAACAAAACAAAAATACAGAAAAAAAATGTTAAACCTTTAAAATTTCTAAAGTCTTCACATTTATTGGAATTTTGAGTATTAAAGTCGAAGTGATTTACAGCCGCCATTTTTTAATTCTTTAAATTCCTAAAGTCTTCACATCCCCACTCACTGCATTAAAAAAAACCAAAAAAAATACAGAATTTTTTTTTTAATTCTTTAAATTCCTAAAGTCTTTACATCCCCATTCACTGCATTAAAAAAAAAAAAACAAAAAAAAAAGTTTTTTTTTAATTTTGAGTATTAAATTAAAGTCAAAGTGCATTTACAGCCGTAATTTTTCCCCCCAATATTCCATTAAGGAACAATGCCTGTCGATTGAATTTTAGTTACATGAAAAAGGACATGCTTTTCCATTATTTCCATTCATTAATCATTTTATCAACCGAAATTGAAATTCCTACAGTCCCCACCTACTACTTTGAAAAAAATGCCAAAAATAAGGAAAACAATTAATATATTTTTTTCAGTCTTCATATCCCCACTCACTGCATTAAAAAAAAAAAAAAAAAAAAAACAAAAAAAATACAGATTTTTTTTTTTAATTCTTTAAACTCCTAAAATCTTCACATCCCCACCTAATGAATTAAAATGCAAAAAAAAAATACAGAAAAAAAATTTTAAATCTTTAAAATTTCTAAAGTTTCACATTGAATGGAATTTTGAGTATTAAAGTCGAAGTGCATTTACAGCCGTCATTTTTCCCCCGAATATTCCATTAAGGAACAATGCAATAGTTACTGAGTGCTTGTCGATTGAATTTTAGTTTATTGAAAAGGGAAATGCTTTTCAATTAACTCATTAATCATTTTATCAACCGAATACAAATGTTGAAGTTCCTACAGTCCCAACCTACTACTTGGAAAATAGTGCCAAAAATAAGGAAAACCATTTTTTTTTTTTGTTAAATTCTCTTAGTGGTTTATATAGGCACTTTAGCCGCTATACAATTGCAGTCGGCTTTTTGCCAAGGAACAATGGAAATACTTCTCTTTTATCAATGACTGAAGTTTGGATCAATAAAATGAAACCTCCATTTCATTTACTTCATTTATCATTTTATAAATCGAATACAAACGCTGGAATTGCTACATTCGCCACCTTTTATATAAACAAAAATCCAAAAAGGCAAAAAGCATTTTGCCAAGGAACATTCATTAAGGAACAAAGGGCATACTTATCTCATATCAATGACAGATCGATTGAAGTTTTGAGCAATAAATAATCATTTCATACTACTTCTACTAAATTTCCCATGAACATTCCATTTAGGAACAGGGGATACTTCTCTCATACATCATAAGTGTAGTGCGATTAATGTTTAAGCTCAATGATAAGTGTCCTCCTTTTTTATGGCTCATAGCGAGACCAATTGGTACAGAAGTTTTAACGTGGCCGGATGCCTCACAAATATTGTTGTTGTTGTTGTAGTAGTATCTGGTACACTGAGGCGGCAACCCTTGCCGATGAAGGAATTCATTGGGTCAATCTGGTACATACAACCGGTTGTCATGGGATTGAACTCACAAATGTAGCAACTGAAGCAAATGTAGCACAAATGTTTCTGGTGTTCACGCCGGGATTTGAAAGCGGGCGTTCGACGTCACTGTGGCCTCCTAATATAATCATTTCATAAGCCTTACCATATGTTGAAATTCCTACTGTCCCCTACTACTACTAACAAAAAGCATTAAAAAACCCACCTACTACATAAAAAAAAAATCCAAAAAAAAGGGACAAAGTTCTGTGTTTTTTTTTTGTAAATTCTCAAAATTTCTAAAGAAATTCCTCAATACGTAAAGGTGAAAGTCTGAAATTTTACTGCCTTAGAACATTTTATCCAAAGCCTTTGGTGGGATTCGAATTTCCGACCCCCGCATTGATAACCCAAACTGACTAACAACTCGAACCCATACTGAATAATTTCTTGGAATAAAGCTTAAACCAATTTTCACCATCTTTAATAGAAGTTAAACTAAAATAAAATGTGGGCCAATAATTGCATTCCTACTGTCCCCTACTACTACTAACAAAAATCATTAAAAAAAATCACCTACTACATAAAAAAAATTGTGTTTTCTTTGGAAATATTCAAAATTTGTAATGAACTTCCTCAATACGTAAAGGTAATAGGGAAAGTTGAATTTCACTGCCTTAGAACATTTTAACCAAATCCTTTGGTGGGATTCGAATTTCCGACCCCCGCATTAATAACCCGAACTGACTAACAACTCGAACCCATACTGAATAATTTCTTGGAATAAAGCTTAAACCAATGTTCACCTTCTGTGATAGAAGTAAAACTAAAATAAAATATGGGCCAATAACTGCATTCCTACTGTCTCCTACTACTACTAACCAAAAGCTTTAAAAAAACTACAAAAATGCAATTTCAGCGAAAGTGTGCGAATGTTCCAATTAAAATTTTATCACAGCGAAAAATTTAAGTTCTTGGTATAAAGCTTAAACCAATGTTCACCTTCTTTAATAGAAATTAAACTAAAATAAAATATGGGCCAAATAACTGCATTCCTACTGTCCCCTTCTACTACTAACCAAAAGCTTAAAAAAAACTACAAAAATGAAATTTAAGCGAAGGTATGCGAATTTTCAAATTCAAATTTTGACACAGCAAAAAATTTTATCTAAGAAAAAATTTCATATCCCCTTGATTGAAAGCAGGAAATTCCCTACATAAGCATTTCTGCTATAAAAGTACATTCAAATGTTATTTTTCTTCCTTTTACCTCAAAATTTCACAAATTTAACTTTTACAGTCTGTCTTCTAGCGATGTTTCTATATGCCGTTAAGATTTTTCCAGTCTGCAGACAAGTTTAAAATCTTTCTGAAAAACAAAAACAACAAAGTCCGTGAGGGGAGAAAAATGCAATAACCACCATGATAACCAATAAACCGTTATATAACAATTTTATTGTCATCTTAAGACCTTTTTTGTTTTTGCTACACTTCAAGCTCTTGCAAGCCATTCGAACCAGTTCTTTGATTCCAGCTTTAAGCCTATGTGGTTGCATCGTGTGCCAGGCCAAGCAACAGACAGACAGACAGACAGTCAAGACACAAGTGTGGAACATTTAGCCAACCACCACCAAGGATTTATGTCTTCTAAAAGCACCTTAGACCTCCTTGAGCGTCTTTATGCATCGAGAGAGAGCGACAGCAGACGACACACTGACTGCAACAGCAGAGACTCAACGTACAACTCAAAGACAAAATTAAATAATCAATAGCAAGCTGGTTTCTACCACTTGAGGATGCAACATTAGGCCTTCTATGGCCATGCTTAACGGACAATGACTTTTACCAAAACCAAGAAAAAAAAAATGCAATTTCTTTTATACATGATTTGAGGGGCCAGAAAAAAACATTGAATAAACCTGTTTCTCGAGGATATCAGAACGTTTCAAAGCCTCATGCACATTTGTTCCTCTCTTGCGTCTTTTGTCATACACATCATAACATCATCTATCTCTGTAGGAAGTACTTGAAATTGTTGAACTTTTTGTAGTTTTTTTTTTTTTCTGCTTCGAAAGGATTTCTTCTTGTTTGCTCACTGATGACTTTCATAGAAATGCTCAAGAGCTTGAGATTAGAGATAAAGCACATTTACATTGGTTGCCAGCCACAATGTTAAGAGCCACAATATTGCATAGTGGCCATATTCAACTTGGCCTTTACAAAGGAACTTGAATAAATCGCAAAGTAGTTATTAATGGGATAAAATGCTTAGAAGGATGATTTTTTTTGTGGATGCATACTCAAATTATCCTCAATAAAGGAATAAATCAAATTTCCTGTTATGTTAATACATTTAAATTAACAACATAACACAAGTCCTACTTGAACGAAATTCCTACAGTCCCATACTACTACCAACAAAAAACACTCAAATAAGGGACAAATGCATTTTTTTTTCTTTACAAAATGCATTAGATACCAAGAATTTTTGAAATATAAATCTCGTTAAGACTTTTGGCGAAATAAAACTTGTATGAGCTAAAATTTGTTGGAAACGTCATTCCTATTGTCCTCTACTACTTACCAAAGATTCTCGTGAAATAAAAAGTTCATGATTTTAAATGATTAAATTGCTCGAAAAGCATTGAAACATGGCTCAACAAAAAAATTGGTAAAATTATCTCCCTAGTTATAATAAGATTGTGTTGGCCAAATAGTATTCATCGCAAAAATTTATTTTAGATCAAAAAAGAAAAAACGACATTCCTACTGTTCCCAACTATTATTAAAGATAAAAAAAATGGGTGCCATAAAATTTTCCTGATTTAAGAGCCATAGAGAGAATGAAAGACGGCATTCCTACTGTCCCCTACTACCATTACACGGATTTCACCAAAAAAAAAACCCTTCCCTACTACTAAAACACAAATATCGCTCAACAAAAAAATTGTTAAAATTATTTCCACAGTTATAATAAGGCCTAAGTTATAGGCCAAAAAGTATTCATGGCAAATATTCATTTTAGATCCAAAAAAAAACCCGCATTCCTACTGTTCCCAACTATTAACACAAAATTTTTTTCTAAAGTTCAAAAAAAACGGGAACCATAAAATTTTTATGATTTAAAAGCCACAGAGAGAATGATAGACGGCATTCCTACAGTCCCCTACTACCATTGGTTTAATATCACTAAATAAAAATATCGCCCAACAAAGAAATGGGAAAAATTATAATAGGATTGTATTGGCCAAAAAGTAGTCATGGCAAAAAATCATTTTAGATCAAAAAAAAAGAAAAAAAGACATTCCTACTGTTCCCAACTACTAACAAAAATTTTTCGCTAAATTACCAACAAACAGGTGAAATAAAATGTTCATGATTTAAAAACATTAAATTGATTTGTGCCATACTAAGCACAGTTGTTGAAAGTAAGAAACAAAACTCTACGTGCAAAATGTCAGCCAAATCGGATATGAATTGCGCCCTCTAGCGGCACAAGACGTTAAAACCCAAGATCGGTTTATATGGCAGCTATATCAGGTTATAGGCCGATTTGAACCTTACTTAGCACAGTTGTTGAAAGTCATAACAAAACACCTCGTGCAAAATTTCAACCAAATCGGATAAGAAATGCGTCCTCTAGAGGCTCAAGAAGTCAAAATCCCAGATCGGTTTATATGGCAGCTATATCAGGTTATGAACAGATTTGAACCATACTTGACACTGTTGTTGAACATGATACTAAAACACCACGTGCAAAATTTTAGACAAATCAGACAAGAATTGCGCCCTCTAGAGGCTCAAGAAGTCAAAACCCAAGATCGGTTTATATGGCAGCTATATATATATTAGCGTGCTTTCGACGGACGAACGGAATTCCTACTGTCCCCTACTACTTATCAAAAATGCTCGCTAAATCAACAGCAAACAGATGAAACGTTTTATGAAGCATTATCTAAAGAACATATTGCCAAAGAGAGCATAATAAAAGTCATTCCTACAGTCCCTTACTACTATCACATACATTTCGCCAAATAAAAGCAAAGAGTAAACGTTTTTTCGCTAAACCTAAAAAGTTTGTATTGCCCAACATGTGTGGATCATAAAAAATTAATTTTAGATCAAATAAGAAAGAAACGTTATTCCTACTGTCCCCTTCTACTGATCAAAAATTCTCGTTTAGTAAAAAATACACAGGCGAAATAAAATATGCAAATGAAAATTTGCCCATGAATATTCCATTAAGAAACCGGGGAAAACTTCTCACAAATCAATGATTAGGAGGGGATAACCATCGCTGAAAATTTGTCTGATGTACCTGCCGAGTACAAACGGCGTGCCGCTGAGCGACACCTCTACGGGCAGAAGTTTTTAAATCCAAACAACAGTCAATTTTTTTTGCTAAATTCAAAGAGATTACACTGTTTGTGTGTTCCTTATAGACTCAGAAACGACTGAACCATTTTTCTTGACATTTTCACTGATGGTGCATAATGAACCCGTGGTGATATCTGAAGGGGGAGCGGACCCTCCCCCTTACACTTATTTTCAGAAACGCCACATCTCGGAGATGTGTCGTGCGATTGAAGCGAAATTTTGTGTGCTCTCATAAAGTACCCTAAAAATAACAAGTAAAAGCGTGCTAAGTTCGGCCGGGCCGAATCTTATATACCCTCCACCATGGATCGCATTTGTCGAGTTCTTTTCCGGGCATCTCTTCTTTGGGAAAAAAGGATATAAGAAAAGATTTCCTCTGCTATTAAGGCGATATCAAGACATGGTCCGGTTTGGACCACAATTAAATTATATGTTGGATGCCTGTGTAAAATGTCAGCCAATTCGAATAAGAATTGCGCCCTTTGGGGGCTCAAGAAGTAAAATAGAGAAATCGATTTATATGGGAGCTGTATCGGGCTATAGACCGATTCAGACCATAATAAACACGTATGTTGATGGTCATGAGAGAATCCGTCGTACAAAATTTCAGGCGAATCGGATAATAATTGCGACCTCTAAAGGCTCAAGAATTCAAGATCCCAGATCGGTTTATATGGCAGCTATATCAGGTTATGGACCGATTTGAACCATACTTGGCACAGTTGTTGGATATCATAAGAAAACACGTCGAGCCAAAATTCATTCAAATCGGATAAGAATTACGCACTCTAAAGGCTCAAGAAGTCACGACCCAAGATCGGTTTATATGGCAGCTATATCAGATTATAGACCGATTTGAACCATACTTGGCACAGTTGTTGAATATCATAAGAAAATACTACGTGCAAAATTTCATTCCAATCGGATAAGAATTGCGCACTCTAGAGGCTCAAGAAGTCAAGACCCAAGATCGGTTTATATGACAGCTATATCAAAACATGGACCGATATGGCCCATTTACAATACCAACCGACCTACACTAATAAGAAGTATTTGTGCAAAATTTCAAGCGGCTAGCTTTACTCCTTCGGAAGTTAGCGTGCTTTCGACAGACAGACGGACGGACAGACGGACGGACATGGCTAGATCGACATTAAATGTCACGACGATCAAAAATATATATACTTTATGGGGTCTCAGACGAATATTTCGAGTAGTTACAAACAGAATGACGAAATTAGTATACCCCCCATCTTATGGTGGAGGGTATAAAAATTTGGTATTCAAATTTCGGATGGGGTACCTAGGGGGGCTGCCCCATCCTAAAACCTACCAAACATATATTTAGACCAATCACGACAATATGGGACTCAAATGAAAGGTATTTAAGATTAGAAAACGTATCTGATATCCAATTGTCGGACCAAGTGTTAGGGGGACCACCCCTACCCCCGAAACACCCCTAAATCGGACATATTTACCGACCATGGCAATATGGGATTCAAATGAAAGGTATTTGCGAGTAAAATACGAATCTGATATCCAAATGTGGGATCAAGTTTCTGGGGGTCCACTCCTTCCCCAAAACAACCCCCAAACAGGACTTATTTACTGGCCATGGCAATATGGGGCTTAAATAAAAGGTATTTGAGTGTAGAATACGAATCTGATATCCAGATGTGGGGCCAAGTGTTTGGGGGGCCACCTCCCCCCTAAAACATCCCCCAAAGGGGACAAATTCACGACCATAGCAATATGGGGCTCAAATTAAAGGTCTTTGGAAGTAAAGCACGAATTTGATATCAATGTTCGGGAAAAAAAAGGCCACCCTACTCCCACAACACCAACCAAGTAGGACATATTTGCTGACCATTGCAATATGAGGCTCAAATAGGAGGTATTTTAGAGCAGAACACGAATCTGATATATATTTACAAAGCCAAATCATCCCCCAAAACACCTTCCAAACCGGTCATGTTTGCCGACTATGGAAAAATGGAGCTCAAATGAAGGGTATATGGTAGTAGAGCATGAATCTGACATCAACATTCGGGACCAACTGTCTAGGGGACATCCCACCACCATAACAACCCCCAAGTGGGACGTATTTGCTTACCAAGACAATTTGGGTCCACAAGATTGTGGAGCTCGATATTCATAGTTTTTAGAGCCCATACCCCAAACCGGACATATTTGCTGACTTTTTCAATAAGAATGGTATTTAATTGTCGAAAATAAATATTCCAAGGAAAATTTTGTTCAATACAATGCAAAAGAGAAAGCCACCGTAGTTCAGAGGTTGGCATGTCCGCCTATGACGCTGAAAGCCTGGGTTCGAATCCTGGCGAGACCATCAGAAAAATTTTTCAGCGGTGATTTTCCCCTCCTAATGCTGGCTACCTTAGTGAGGTACTATGCCATGTCAAACTTCTCTCCCAAGAGGTGACGCACTGCGGCACGCCGTTCGGACTCGGCTATAAAAAGGAGGCCCCTTATCATTGAGCTTAATCTTGAATCGGACTGCACTCATGTGAGAAGTGAGAAGTTTGCCCCGGTTCCTTAGTGGAATGTTAATGGGCAAAATTTGCATTTAAAAAGTAAAAGAAGGTGCAGCGGAGCGGGCTCGATTCAGTTAGTTAATATCAATCAACACCCACCTTCTGCACCAAAATATCGAAAATCTTATGGAAAATTTCTCTTTTTAATCTACAGTTTATAATTTAGACTTTCTTTTTTAAAAACACAATCTAAGACCACAGCTTCATTTCAATCATATTGAATAAAATCAGGTTTTTCTCAAAACTCACATCCAACGATAAGCCCTAAAAGAAAGTTATGGCAACGTAAATCATTTTATTGACATTTAAACTAATGAGGCTCTAATTGAAAATTCCTCCTCACAAACAAAGCGGTCGGTAATAATGAAAACCTACTCATATAACACATAAAAACAAAAATGTAAATCAGCCAAGTTTAAGCGGCAAGAATACCAAATGTGGCGGTATGTGGTTCACAAAAAAAAGGTCCATCCCTGAGTGCTGCAATTTGAAATAGCCATGGCTAAGCTTTGAAACCCACAGCAAAACCTATTAACCCAATTTATATGTAAATTATAAGCTATTATTGCTAGAACGTCCGTCCGTCTTTCCATCTATGTGCTGGTTTTTTAGGGCGGTCATCCACATTTGACGCAGTTTGTTTAGTTCATTTATCACAAAATGATTGCTGGGATTATGGGCACATTGAGAAAACACCGCACACCACACCAACGATTGATTATAATGATATGATTATGATAATTTCTTAAACACACAATGGGACATTTCTATTTGCAATTTAATTTAAAACAATTCCATATCAATTTTTTTCGTCTGTTTGTTTGGAAAACAAAGCGAAACATGAGCTAGACTAGACTAGAGTTTTATTGGTCAGAAAGGCGTCTCTTGTTTTTCTTTTTGTTCATCATCTCTGACATCAAAAACAATAATAATGACGATTATAATAGAAACTGTCATATGAACGCTTCAGGGTTATCACATGGGTGTGTTTAGATGATTTTATTCTATTATTGAGACAAAATTGAAAGATTTTTTTATGCGAATTTTTGTTTGTTTTAGGTAAAGAATAAAAAAACACCAAATTTTTATAAAAAAAAAAATGTATACCAATTTCCTTGATATAGTCACATGGTATGTGACATCGAATCTTGTTTTTTTTCCTATTTTGATTGAAAAACAAACTGGTTGGTTGATATGATTTGGCCTCACCAAGAAAGAAAACAAAGAAAAAAATAGTGTTTTTTTTTTTCTTTTTAACATGGCATTTTTGTTATTTTAGTGCAATGAGATTGTTTTGGAATTAAAAAAATTACCATGACGGAAAGGTTGATAACCCTTTAACACAAAATTTAACTCTAAATTATCGAAATTATTATTGGGTTGCCCAAAAAGTAATTGCGGATTTTTCATATAGTCGGCGTTGACAAATTTTTTTCACAGATTGTGACTCTGTAATTGCATTCTTTCTTCTGTCAGTTATCAGCTGTTACTTTTAGCTTGCTTTAGAAAAAAAGTGTAAAAAAAATATATTTGATTAAAGTTCATTCTAAGTTTTATTAAAAATGCATTTACTTTTTTTAAAAAAAAAATCCGCAATTACTTTTTGGGCAACCCAATAAAAACAGATGTTATAGTCGTGCATAATACATTTTCAAATCAGAATATAGACGCAAAATCATTTGAAACACGTTTTATAATCGCACATACTTTTTAATGCTTCGCTTAAATTCTATAAACAACTGTTGCGATTCCTACTGTCCCCACCTACTACTAAAGAAAATTGTAGAAATTCCAAAAAAGTTAAACGTTTTATATATCGCACATACATTTTAATGCTTCGCTTAAATTCCATTAACAACTGTTGCGATTCCTACTGTCCCCACCTACTACTAGAGAAAATTGAAGAAATTCCAAGAAAGTTAAACGTAATAATGATGTGTTCAGTTTAGAAGCTTTACAACAATACAGTGGAGTATATAATAAGCAACAACAAGTCTAAAACTTATGAATTAATTAAAAAATTTCCAACTTACAATAAACATCGATAGGTTTTTTTTTAAATGAAATTTAAACTAGACTTTACGGTACTACAATGCAAGAGGCAACTAGAAAATGTTTAAAAATAGCAAAATCTTTGTAATGCTTCGTTATAAAACCTATAAACAACTGTTGCCATTCCTACTGTCCCATACTGCTTCTGTAGAAATCTGTAGAAAAGCAAAGAAAATTAAGCTGCATGATGTTGCGTTGAGCTAAGAAGTTTTAAGAACCACAATGGAGCAGCCAAATGTCTGCCAATTCGAATAAGAAAAAGCAAAATCGGGAGATCGGTTAATATGGGAGCTGTATCAAGCTATTGATCGATACAGACCATAATAGACACGTATGTTGAAGGTCATGAAAGAAGCCTTTGTGCAAAATTTCAGCCAAATCGAATAAGAATTGCGCCCTCTAGAGGCTCATGAAGTCAAGACCCAAGATCGGTTTATATGGCAGCTACATCAAAACATGGACCGATTTGCGCCGTACTAAGTACAGTTTTTGGAAGTCATAACAAAACTCCTCATGCAAAATTTCTTCCAAATCGGATGAGAATTGCGCCCTCTAGAGGCTCAAGAAGTCAAGACCCTAGATCGGTTTACATGGCAGCTATATCAAAACATGCACCGATTTGCGCCATACCTAGCACGGTTATTGGAAGTAATACCCAAACACCTCGAGCAAAATTTCAGTCAAATCAGATGAGAATTGCGCCCTCTAGAGGCTCAAGAAGTCAAGACCCAAGATTGGTATATATGGCAGCTATATCTAAACATGGACCGATTTGCGCCGTACTAAGCACAGTTTTTGGAAGTCATAACAAAACTCCTCATGCAAAATTTCAGTCAAATCGGATGAAAATTGCGCCCTCTAGAGGCTCAAGAAGTCAAGACCCAAGATCGGTTTATATGGCAGCTATATCAAAACAAAGACCGATTTGAACAATACTTAGTGCAGTTGTTGGAAGTAATACCCAAACACCTCATGCAAAATTTCACACAAATCGGACGAGAATTGCGCCCTCTAGAGGCTCATGAAGTCAAGACCCAAGATCGGTTTATATGGCAGCTATATCAAAACATGGACCGATTTGCGCCGTACTAAGCACAGTTGTTTGATATCATAACAAAACACGTCGAGCAAAATTTCATTCCAATCGGATAAGAATTGCGCCCTCCAGAGGCTTAAGAAGTCAAGACCCAAGATCGGTTTATATGACAGCTATATCAACACAAGGACCGATTTGAACCATACTTAGTGCAGTTATTGGAAGTGATACCAAAACACCTCGTGCAAAATTTCAGTCAAATCGGACGACATTTGCGCCCTCTAGAGGCTCAAGAAGTCAAGACCCAAGATCGGTTTATATGGCAGCTATATCAAAACATGGACCGATTTGGCCCATTTACAATCCCAACCGACCTACACTAATATAAAGTATTTGTGCAAAATTTCAAGCGGCTAGCTTTACTCCTTCGAAAGTTAGCTTGCTTTCGACAGACAGAGGGATGGACAGACGGACGGACAGACGGAGGGACGGACGGACAGACGGAGGGACGGACGGACAGACGGAGGGACGGACGGACAGACGGAGGGACAGACGGACAGACGGAGGGACGGACGGACAGACATGGCTAGATCAAGAACATATATACATTATGGGGTCTCAGATGCATATTTCGAGGTGTTACAAACAGAATGACGAAATAAGTATACCCCCCTCCTATTGTGGAGGGTATAAAAATTAAAAATTCTCACTTATAACAAAAAAAAACTCACCTTTCCTAGAATTTCCTACTTTTTGGTCTACCAAATCTCAACAAATTTCATTGAAGTAGGTAGTATGTGGTTAGAATTTCTACCATCAATGTATTTAATCTGATTTATTTATTTTTTTGTTTCCTTTCTATTGCTCATTTAACTTAATTTTCTTTATAAATTTTCCTCAATTTAAAAATTATTCTCTTCATTTGAACAAAAAAAAAAAAAACAAGTGACACAAAACAATTCTCACCCCAATTTCGAAAATGTCTTGCGACACATGCACCCCCAAACACATGATGATGTTTGCCATCATATGAGACGTTGAACTTAAACTTGTTGCACGACTTTATGAGGTGATATATATCAGTGGAATGTGTTCTAGAAAGATCAAACCAGACACATAATGGACAAGAGATCATTAAAAAACTTCCGTCATTCATATCATACAGCTAAAAATGGCAGAGAGAAAGAGTGCGAATGGGGAAGTTAGGGGACTATGATTGCTCGCTGACCACTCATTCAATTTACAAACATTTCAATTAGGTGACGGGTGACGGTGACGACAAACCTTTAATCGAATTAACACGAATCACCCATAGAAAATGTTGCTAATGCAAGCAGAAAAACTATCTGGCTATTCTCGCCTCCCCTGCTGGACTCAAGCCCAATGTTCATATGATGAAAATTATAATTAAGAGAGACAGTTGGTTGGACATCATGTAATACTGGATAACGTAATGTAATAATATGATGGTAATGATGTTGCAACATCACTTATCGCCAATGGAGGACAAGCCTCTGGGTTTGTGGTTTTTTTTTTTTTTTTAATTCATTTGTTTTCCACAGCTGAACTTCTGCGCATTTATTGTCATTGCGCAATTTTCTGTTTTAATTTTTGCCTTTTTTTTGTAAACTTTTAAAATTTGCTAAATGCTATGCCATCGTAACTCAGTCACCATAATCATGACAATGATTAGACGATGCTTGCAACGCAAATGCATTGCAATGCTGTTAAGTCATTGTTGTTGCCCCTTAACCAACCTCAACCACTATATGCAGATTTTTTTTTTCAATATTTTTTTTTTAAATTTTTTATTCTTCTACAACATTTAACGATATCATGCTTGACCTCTGTCGCCAATTGTGCATAGCAAAGTGTTTTCATTGAATTGTTAGCCAAAAAAAAAAAAATTATATGCAATTAATGATGTTAACCGCGAGCCATATCATTGAACAAATCTTTGAGGCTACAAAGAGAATGTTAAAGGTTGTGAAATATTCTTTGGGAGATTATCATTTAAAAGGTTGAATTGGAATTGAAATGTGAGAAAATATTTAAGTCATCAAAAATTAAAAAAAAAAATAATTAATAACAATTTTTTCTTTAGTCTCGTAGAATGGTATTCCTACTGCACCCATCTACTACATATAAAGAAAATCTGGAAAAAATATACTTCAATTTTCAATATAGGTTTTCTTAGTTTCGATAAAAAATTATAACAGAAACTAAAATATTTGAGGTTAAGTAGGAATATTTAAACAATATTTTCAGAGCGATTGGGTATCAAAGACTCATAATTTTATGCAGCTTAATTTTTTTTTTTTAATTTTTTTAAAGCTAAAGCAAATTCCTATAATACCTTCCCACTGCTTAACAAACTCAAAAATATGTTGGCATAACTATAGAAACATTTATAAAATAAAAAAAAAATTCAAGTAGTAAAAAAAAAATAATCTAAACAATCGAATACATTCCTACTGTCACCATCTACTCACAAAGTACTAAAATTTGGTCTTAACTTATCTTATTGAAGAACATCCATACTGGGCTATAAATGCAAAAAGAAACACCTAATAACAAAAATTTTACAAAATTGTTATTCCCCAAATTTGTTATTTCCCATGGTAGATGAGAACAGTAGGAATCACGTAAACAAACATGCGCACATATTTTGCTATCATCTATTAACAAATTATAATCAATTTAGTTAAACGTATTAAAATGTTTTATATTAACATTTAAACTAAGTAAAACATTAAAACTTAGTTAGTAATTTCAAATAGTAGATGGGGACTAATATTGTACCCATATTCCACCCACATTCCTACTGTCACCATCTACTCACAAAGTACTAATAATTTCTCTTAACTTATCTTATTGAAGAACATCCATACTGGACTATAAATGAAAAAAAAACACCTAATAACAAACATTTTACAAACTAATTTGGAATTTCCCATAGTAGATGAGAACAGTAGGAATTACGTAAGCCCTCATGTGCACACATTTTGCTGACATCTATTAACAAATTATAATCAATTTATTTAAACGTATTTAAATGTTTCATATTGCCCTTAAAACTAGGTAAAACATTAAAACTTAACCTGTCAATTCAAATAGTAGATGGGGACAGTAGGAAGCATGTACTAAATATTGTAGCCATAATTCAAAAATTTATTCTTCACCAACAGATTTTGTTTGAATAAAGCGAAACAATTTGCTTTAGCCCTTTAGAAATGTATCTCAAATAAAGACTTTCTTAGAATAAACAAGTAAGAGCGTGCTAAGTTCGGCCGGGCCGAATCTTATATACCCTCCACCATGGATCGCATTTGTCGAGTTCTTTTCCCGGCATCTCTTTATAGGCAAAAAAGGATTAAAAAAAAGATTTGCTCTGCTATTAGAGCGATATCATGATATGGTCCGGTACGGACCACAATTCAATTATATGTTGGAGACCTGCGTAAAATGTCAGCCAATTCGAATAAGAATTTGGGGGCTCAAGAAGGAGCTGTATCAGGCTATAGACCGATTCAGGCCATAATAAACACGTATGTTGATTGTCATGAGAGGATCCGTCGTACAAAATTTCAGGCACATCGGATAACAATTGCGAACTCTAGAGGCTCAAGAAGTCAAGACCCAAGATCGGTTTATATGGCAGCTATAGCAGGTTATGAACCAATTTGAACCTTATTCGGCACAGTTGTTGAAAGTCATAATAAAATACTTCATGCAAAATTTCAGCCAAATCGAATAAGAATTGCGCCCTCTAGAGGCTCAAGAAGTCAAGACCCAAGATCGGTTTATATGGCAACTTATCAAAACATGGACTGATTTGGCCCACTTACAATCCCAACAAACCTACACTAATAAGAAGTATTTGTGCAAAATTTCAAGCGGCTAGCTTTACTCCTTCGAAAGTTAGCGTTAGTTAAAAATTTGTTTACTTATATTTTTCCGGAATATTTCCTTTTTTCGAAAAAGTTAAAAACAAAAAAATCAATTTTCTAATTTTCTTTTTCTCTGTCTTTCTTTCGTTACAGCATGAAGTTCCAATTAGTCATATTATCCGTCCTTTTGGTGAGCGCTTTTGCTCTACCCGTGCCGGATGAAGAAGTCGCCGCCCCCGTTGTTGCCGAATCCGTTGCGGCTGTGCCCGAAGTAAAACCTGAAGTTGTACAAAAGGTCGATGAGGTCAAACCCGAATCCAGAACACTTGAAGAAGACAAGAAGCCAGCAGCTGCCGAAGAGGCCTCAAGTCCCCTGCCAGCAGCAGCAGCACCAGCACCAGCACCAGCAGCAGCCGCTGAAGCGCCCATAGCTTTGCCCGAAAAGATCGAAGAAAAGAAAGAGGAAGAGAAGAAAGAGGAAAAACCAGAGGAAAAGAAACCCGAATTGCCAGCTGCTGGTGAGAAGCAAACACGCAGTGAGGAAGTTGTGGAAGAAGCCAAAGCTCTGCCCGTGGTAGCTGCCCCCGCTGTGGCTGAGGAATCCAAGCCCATAGTCGAAGCTGCTGCTCCTGCTGTGCCCGAAGTTATTCCCGAAGGCAAATCCGGTTTGGTCTCCGAACAAAAGAAAGAAGAACTCTCGGTTTCCGAACCAACCCCAGCCATCAAGGTAGAAGAGAATTCCGCAGCTGTTGAAGAAAAGAAAGCCGAAGAATTGCCCGCTCGCCAAGAACGTACCACTGATGAAAAAGCCCAAGTTGCTGCTGCCCCTGCTGAAGCTGTGGTAGTGCCAGAAGTCAAGGCTTTGCCCGCTGAAGCCCCCAAGGCCGAAGAACCCAAAGCTGAAGCCTCAGAAGCCAAACCCTTAGAAGCCGCCCCCGCTGCCGAAAAGAAGGCCGACGAGATCGCCCAACCCATTGCTGCCGAGGAGAAGCCCAAAGAAGAATTGAAACCAGCTGAGGCCAAGAAAATCGATGAAGCCGCCGCCGAACCCATCAAAGCCGAAGCTGCTCCAGCCCCTGCCAAGGCCGAGGAGGAAAAGAAGCCCGAAGCCCAGGCCACCAAGAAGCTCGAAGACAACTCAGCCACCGAAGAGGACAAGTCCAATGAAAGCAAAAAACCCGAAGCTGAATCCAAGGAATCCGAAGAATCAAAAGAATCTGAAGAATCGAAAGAGGACAAGTCCAATTAGATGGGTAGTACAGTAAAATAATGCAAACGCTTAAGATTTAAACTTATAATTTAAACTTCGAATGATAGCCTCCCCCCACCCATACCCATAATTTCCCTTAAAATAAAATAATGAAAAAAATGCCTACAACATATTTCTCCCTTACCCAACTTCCCCCTAACCCCAACTACACCATACTCCAGACAATATACATAAAAACATCCATGTATTTTTCTCACCCACGGTTTATACCACCCGAGTGCCTGGCCCAGGCATTAGTTGGGGGGCCAAAACTGCGGGGAGATGCAACTCAAATTCTTAAGTATAAATTTAGTTAGTTATTTATAGTTTGTAAAGTAAAATATAAACACATAAAAACAAAAAGCTTAAACATGGAAGAGAGAATAAAACAAATGACATTTTTGAAAAAACAAAAGAAAAATCCTCAAAAAAAAATAAACAAATCAGAAGAATTATTCGAAAAAAAACGGACAAACCAGGGACCGCCAGGATAAAAATCCTAGACAAAGCGAAATGCACAAATAGCGTTAGAGAACGGAGAAAAACATATTAAAAACAAAAAACTATATTGGACTACTTATGGAAGGCAGTAAAACCGAAATAGCATTAGAGTACAGTGATAATTGAAATAATCAAGAAAAAAAAAACACAGAAATATGATTAAAATATTCCCCACCACACAGAGAGAAGAAAGACCACCCATCCTAGACACAAACCTCAACCCAAACAACAAACAACAAGCAAACAAACAAAGCAAGGACAAACCAATATGATGGCATACAATAAAATAAATTTGTAATAACAGAAAAACAAACAGCAAAAGAAACAGAAATACTTATGGATAATTTTTAATTAATTATGAAGAGAGCTCAATATAAATAATAATTATTATTATTTTAATTTTTTTTATAATTAAGCTAATATTAGCCGAGACAACGAAAAGAGACATAAGCCTCAATCCCCCTAAAAAACACTAAGAAACCACCAGAAGTGGATCTTAGCAGTGAGTAGTGGGGGGGGAGAGCTAAAGTCATTGAGAGTGTAGACCATGCCTGTATTACTTGTTTAATCTCAAAAAAGGCATAACATATACAAAGAAAGAAACGACACAGATATAGGGAGAGAGAGAGAGAGAGAGCGAGTTAAGAACATAACCACACATACATATACGTGTAACAGTAATATTACAATATTATCTTTAGGTTTTTTTGTGTACAACATTTTTTTCTTTACGCTGGCAAATGCAATTGATTGATTTAGTGTTTTTTTTTCGCTCATACTATTTTTTTTATGCAATTTTTGTTTTATTTTGATTATCACACACAGACACCCATAGAGTATACCAAGAAATGCCTATTTTACATATCAAAACACAGACTTAGTCGTCACTCACTCACATACACAATACAAACACTCCCTACTTTCACTCCAAAAAAAGTTTGCGGTGACTTCTCAATGTATGAAGGCTAACTTGGTTAAGGGTACAAAAGAAGGATTTCTTGAATTAATGATTTTTCATTGCTAGATTTTGTATTTCTTTCCTGGTTCAGTTGATTTTATACATTTGGAGAATTCTCCGTCTTAGAATGATAAACTTGATTTTGTATGATTTTTTTTTTTTTAATAGACTGAAGATAAATAAAGAGGAAATTGAAGAAAAATTACATATATGGTGGTGTTTTATTTGTTGTGTAATGGGAAAAACAAGTAAAAGCGTGCTAAGTTGGGCCGGGCCGAATCTTGCAAACTCACCACCATGGATGCTGCTAAAAATGTATGCAAAACAAGTAAGAGCGTGCTAAGTTCGGCCGGGCTGAATTATATACCCTCCAACATGGATCGCATTTGTCGAATTCTATGCGCAGTATCTCTTTTTAGGCAAACAAAGAATATTGAATAAGAACTGTTATGCTATTGGACCTGTATCTGGTTATAGTCCGTTTCGGAGCATAAATGAATGTTGCACATTGTACAAGTCATTGAGTAATATTTCAGTTCATTCGGAAAAGAATTGTGCCTTGTAGGGGCTTAAGAAACAAACTTGGGAGATAGGTTTATATGGAAGCTGTATCAAGCTATTGATTGATTCAGACCATATTGGACACGTATGTTGAAGGTCATGGGAGAAGCCGTCATACAAAATTTCAGCCAAATCAGATAAGAATTGCGCCCTCTAGTTATAGACCGATTTAAACTATGGTTGGCACAGTTGTTGGAAGTTGTAACAAAACATGTCATGCAGCTAAATTTCAGCTAAATCGGAAAAGAATTGCGCCCTCTAGAGGCTCAAGATGTCAAGATCGGTTTATATGACAGCTATATCAGGTTATGGACCGATTTGAAAAATATAACAGAACACCTCTTGCAAAATTTCAGCCATATCGGATATGAATTGCGCCCTCTAGTGGCTCAAGAAGTCAAGAACCAAGATCGGTTTATATGGCACCTATATTAAAACATTGACCGATTTGGTCCATTTACAATCCCAACCGAGCTACACTAATAAGAAGTGTTTGTGCAAAATTTCAATTATCTAGCTTTACTCCTTCGAAAGTTAGCGGACGGTCGAGCATGGCTAGATCGACTTAAAATGTCATGACAATCAAGATTATATAGGGTTGCCCAAAAAGTAATTGCGGATTTTTTGAGTCTGAGACGAATATTTAGAGGAGTTACAAACAGAAGGACGAAACTAGTATACCCCCATCCTATGGTGGAGGGTATGGAGAAAGTGGAGAAAGGCACCAGTTTTCAGATATAACTAAGGATAATATTGGCTAACAAAGGCTGAGGAGGAGCAAAGCCACCTCTCGACAGACGAAAATTAGACTCTGATACTACCCGTTCTGTTGCAAATGAAACAGTACTTGGAGTATTTGATAGAAAGATACTTCATAAAAATTTATGGACCAGTCTGCTTTAATGGGGAATATATGAGTCGTATGAACCACGGGCCGCATAACGACGATAGCATAGTTAAACGTATCAAATACAACGGTTGCGTTGCCTAGTTTATGTTGTCAAAATGAATAAAGAAACTCCAGTAAAGAGGTCTTTTAGAATACGCAAAAGGGGAAGACTAAAACTCTGATGAAGTGACCAAGTGGAAAGCGACATCTTGAAACTGGATATCTATTCTACGTTCGGCAAGAGTGATTTATTTTCTTTAATAGCCAATTAAAATAAAGTATGTGCTTGTTTTTAATGGATTTCGGTAAAACTTGACACAGTGTGTTGTAAAATCCGCAATTACTTTTTGGGCAACCATTACATTCCCAAATTTCATACCAACTAAGACTTAAATCAGACGATATTTAGATATAGATGCTATCAAGAACGATTTCGCTGAAATTTGCAAAAGTGTGTTGTATAAGGGGGGACAGGAACAGGGGCAAACTTCTCACAAATCAATGAGTGCAGTCCGATTCCAGTTTAAGCTCAATGATAAGGGGCCTCCTTTTTATAGCCCGAGTCCTAACGGCGTGCCGCAGTGTGACACCTTTTTGGAGAGAAGTTTTTTTGCATGGCATAGTACCTCACCTCATGGCATGCCCCTGTTCCTTAGGCAAAATTTGTATTTTGTGTTATATAAGACCGCTCATCACCCACGCCAATAACACTCCAAATCAGATATTACTGCCATGTAGACCCTTCTTTTTGTTTATCTTGTAGAGCTTGTAAAGGGTAATGTTTTAAGAGCTATAGGAAAGTCTTTTCCATTAAATCTTTATTTGAGTCGATAGTACGGTCCATATAATTTTATGTCTGAAGATAATTTAATGCAAATGTTGACGGTGAGTGTGCCTCAAATGGTCCATCCGCTTAGTCCAACTTTGGCATACTCTTTCCAACATTTCGGCCGGTATCTCACGAATAAATGCTTTAATGTTGTCAACCAATGCGTAAATTAAAGCGGGCTTGTCTGTATAGACATGAGTTTTAACATAGCCCCACAAAAAATTGTCTAAAAGAGTTAAATCGCACTTTCTAGCCGGCCAATTGACTGGTCCCGAACGTGAAATAAAATGTTCACCGAACTCGCCTCTCAATAACTCCATTGTTACCCTGTGTTGCTGTTTGGTATGTGGCACCGTCTTGTTGAAACCACATGTCATGCTCTGCATTTAGGACAACAAAAAATTGGATATCAGATCTCAATTCCCATTCACAGTTACGTTACGTTTGGCATCATCTTTGAAGAAGAACGTTCCAATGATGCCACCAGCCCATAAACCACACCAAACTGTGACTTTTTCTGGATGCTTTGGTAGCTCTTGCAATGCTTCTGGCTGATCTTCACTCCAAAATCGACAATTCTGCTTATTTACCTACCCATTGAGCCAAAAATGAGCTTCATCGTAAAATGGAAAAGCGCGCTCACCATTCACAGTTACCATACGTGTGACATCATCTTTGAAGAAGTACGATCCAATGATGCCACCAGCCCATAAATCACACCAAACTGTGACCTTCTCTGGATGCTTTGGTAGCTCTTGCAATGCTTCTGGCTGATCTTCACTCCAAAATCGACAATTCTACTTATTTACCTACCCATTGAGCCAAAAATGAGCTTCGTTAAGTAGAAGAAGCGCACGATGAACTTTCTTAACAGAGTACGCATTTTGATAGTAAAATTCAAGAATTTCCAAGCGTTGTTCGTTTGTAAGACGATTCATGGTTAAATTATAAACACGAAACGTGCGTGAGATGTTTAAACCAGTATTGCCAGAAAGATGGTAGCTAAAAGATCACCCTTTAAATCATTATTATTTTGAAGTTTGGAACTGCAAGTCGACTTCTCGTTGACTTTGTAGTAGTAGTAGTATTCTTTATTTCATTCATTTAAAAATTTATAAACTGAATTTGGTTGCAATATATGCAAGTTAAGTTTTAAAGTAAAAAAAATGAGAATAGCATATTGATATTTCTTATGACATTGGCCTACGGCCGTTAGTCTACTGTTCAAATGTTATAATTCTGTGATAGATTTTCATAGTTTAGAAATTGAACTCGTGTAACAATTGTTCTCTGTATTGAATACAGATTTATATAAAGTAAGCTAAGGATTTCCAATCTATTTTGAGAACATTTAAAATGCAACTTAGTTCATTCTCATCAAGCGAAACGTTTTGGAAGTACTGAATTCAAAATTCCCTTAAAGCGGGACATTTACATAAAAAGTGTTGCAAACTTTCATTTTCGTTTGTATTACACATTGAGCATCGTGGATTTGAGTTCTGAGGGAAACGGGTTTCATTCAGTTTTATCATGTTGCTTCTGGCCTTAAATATCCACGTTATTTCGTCTTGGGTATAACAGTTGTTCAGGTATAACTGACCTACAGATGCATCAAGTTTACCATAGAACCTTCTCGTTTCATTTTATAGCCATCAATGTATTTTGATCGCAGGTTTTTTTTAGTAAACACTCACTATTTTGAATCCAAGTATGACTTGAGTTGTAGTCAAGACGCTCCATACTGTTTTCCAACATAAGTTCATTTATTTTCTTGGCCCAAAAGACTTGATGCCGATGAATAAGTTTTGCAAGTTTATGTGGAAGCCTTTCTTTGTTGTATTCAAACATGGCTCGATGCAAATATTTTAGGTGTGTACCAAGGGCATATACGTGTCCATTTTCTACACCGGTATTTCCTCAAGTATTTTCTTGAGGAAATATAAACAGAGTTTGTCCACTTCTTCGAAATTAGAGAACCCCCATACCTGGGACCCATATGTTTGAATTGCTCTACAAACTGCAAGAAAAAGTTTCCATTTCGCGGTGTTGAATTTATGCTATTGGGTTGCCCAAAAAGTAATTGCGGATTTTTCATATAGTCGGCGTTGACAAATTTTTTCACAGCTTGTGACTCTGTAATTGCATTCTTTCTTTAGAAAAAAAGTGTAAAAAAAGTATATTTGATTAAAGTTCATTCTAAGTTTTATTAAAAATGCATTTACTTTCTTTTAAAAATCCGCAATTACTTTTTGGGCAACCCAATATTTTTGGCCGCTTGATTTCGTTTTTGGATATGCTTGGTGAAACAAAGTTTTGGTGTCCAAATCATGCCTAAATAGCAGTTTTCAGAAATTCTTCATTTTTTGAAATTCTTTCTCCTTTTCTAAAAATCATTATTTGGGACTTGTTCAGGTTCACCTCTACATTCCATAGTTTACAGTAAGTTTCTAATTTATTTATCATCCGTTGTAATACGTTAACATCGTTTGCCAAAATAACAATATCATCCGCATAGAGTAATAGACGAATATTCAAGCCTTCTAAGTTTGTTCCATCGCCAATGAAGTCATTCAGGTCATTTAAGTAAAGTGCAAATAAAAGTGGTGAAAGGAGACAACCTTGTTTGACACCTGTATTAGTACAAAAATCATGCGAGAGCTCCTCTCCTGTCCATACTGCGAAAATAGTCTTTTCATACACATTTTCAATAAATTTTACCATCTTCAATGATACACCAATGCTATGTATCATTGCCTTTCGTGATATCCTATCGAAAGCAGCTCTAAAATCAACGAAAAATTTATATGTTTTTTTTTGTTTTTGTCCCAGTTCAAGTGGATAATTGAGGATAATGAAAAGATGTTATCTGCCGTGGAATAGTTTTTCCGAAAACCTGCTTGGTATTCGTTAAGTTTTCCATTTTTTTCAGTCCATCGTGTAGGCAATTGAAGGATACGCCTCTATAATTTCCTGGCTGTGACATATATCCCTTTTTGTGAATTGGATAAATAATGCTTTTGAAAAATGATGGGTCAAGTTCACCTTTGTCATAAATCACATTGCAGGACTTGATTATTTCTTCTAAAAGGTTCTCTGGAGCGAATTTTTAAAATTCGTATGTTATACGGTCCTCTCCAGGTGCTTTATTCAACTTCGCTTTTGCCAGAGCTTCTTTAACCTCAAGTATAGTTATATCCTTATCCAAGTCTTCATCGATCCAGTACATAGGCGCATAGTGTACGTCTGTTGAAAATGGGATTTAAATTCTGCCGATGTTACACATATATTATTTGGAGTTTCATCATTTCGGATTTCTTTAACAAACTTCCTCTAATCTTTTGATTCTTTAACGTTTTCTATTTTTGCCTCTATTTGAATACGATATTGATGTTTTGAAGATCTGCATATTTCCTTATACCGTCGGTTGTTCTCTAAATATCGATTTTTGCTTTCAATAGTACCTTCACGTTTAAATTGATTTAGACTTTTAAATGATATATTATTTGGAGTTTCATCATTTCGGATTTCTTTAACAACCTTCCTCCAATCTTTTGAGTCTTTAACGTTTTCTATTTTTGCCTCTACTTGAATATGATATTGATATTGTTTTGAAGATCTGCATTTTTCCTTATACCATCGGTTGTTCCCTAAATATCGATTTTTGCTTTCAATAGTACCTTCACGTTTCAATTGATTTAGACTTTTAAATGATGTTTCTCTTGCCTTGTAACAATTTATATTAAACCATCTCTCAGTTCTGGAGAAATTTTATGAAGCCCTTTGAGCAAGCCTTATGGGTGTCTTTTATTAAATTTCCTATATCAGTAAAGGTACAAGGTACTAATTGTTTTCGAGTTTCGACAAGGTCATGTACTTTGTTTTTGTACATCAGACATTTACTTTCATTCCATTTTAATTTTGGTAGCAGCGTGCTGATTTTATCTGAGCTTTTCCTCTGCATGTACAACATTGATGGGGTCATAGGCATGTGGTTAGACCAGGTTTGGTTCAACATTGAAAGAGTATATTTGAGACAAAAGTTCTTGGGACACCGCACATAAGTCATTTACGGAGGTACGGACTGTACTCACGAAGGTATATTCTCCCAGTTCGTCATTGTTCTATACGGATGAAATCATATATACCTTAGATTTCACTTTTACAGCTAATTAGAGTTTCATTAAGAACTCTTCTTCATTCGACTCTATTTACTTCTTCAGCAATTAAAGAATAACGAATGTATTCAAAAAACTTAATGAAGCCTTAAAATAGGTTTATTCGACTGGTTTATTAAGGAAATCTGTCGAATAAACCTATTTCAAAGCTACATGAATTTTGTGAATACCGGTGTAGAGAGATGCTACCTTTGCCCTGTTCCTCAATGGAATGTTCATAGGCAACTTTTCATTGCATACTACCTTCGTATTCTTTATTATTCTTCTTCTGATAATTATTTTTTTAATTCAATCTATTGCAAAACAAATGAAAACAAAATGGTCACATTTTAGGTCATAAACACTTTTGTTGATTTCTTAAATCCTACAACACAAAACCATTCACAAATTAATTACCCACAGCACATTTTCTAATTTATGAACACTTAAGAAATCATTAAAAATTACTACAGTTCAAGTGTCGCAATAGTGGTAGAGATGTGGTCACAAAAACAAAATTTAAATAAATTTAAAAGTAAATAAAATTATTTGCAAAGATATGAGAAACTTTGCTTTTACAGCGCATTAAAAGCATAAGAACGATATTGGGTTCTTAACCTAAGAAAATATTGGGTTGCCCAAAAAGTAATTGCGGATTTTTTAAAAGAAAGTAAATGCATTTTTAATAAAACTTAGAATGAACTTTAATCAAATATACTTTTTTTACACTTTTTTTCTAAAGCAGGCTAAAAGTAACAGCTGATAACTGACAGAAGAAAGAATGCAATTACAGAGTCACAAGCTGTGAAAAAATTTGTCAACGCGGACTATATGAAAAAATCTGCAATTACTTTTTGGGCAACCCAATATAACTTATTGAACAATAACAACAATAGTTTTCTATTGTATTATATTTTTAACTAGCTGGACAGGGCCCGCTCCGCTGCACCTTCTTTAACTCTCTAATATCTTTTTAGGGTGAGTACACTTCGCCCTGAATGTGGATACCGTGCTATGGTAGCCTATGACGCTGAACGCCTGCGTTCGAAGCCTGGCGGAACTTCGGACAAAATTTAAAGCGGTGGTTATCCCTTCTTAATGCTGGCGTCATTTGCGAGGTACCATGCCATGCATAGTCATGTATAAAATTCTCCCCATAGAGGTGTCGCACTGCGGTACGCCGTTCGGACTCGGCTATAAAAAAGGTATCTTAATAAACTCAACTTAAACCGGCACTCATTGATGTGTGAAGAGTTCCTGGGCAAATTTTGACTCTACTCCCAAATGTCTTTCTTTTGAGTCCCATATTATCGTACTGCAAAATATTTTGGGTTTAGGGGGTTGTTGTTGTTGTAGCAGTTTATTGTGTTCTATCTTTCGTCTGCTTGATTCTGTTGAGTGTCAAGACCCAGGAACTCTGCAACTAAGATGGGGTGCGTCCACAGGGATCTGGGTCTGAGTCGAGTGGGTCTGGCCGGGCAGTTAAACAGACGACGTGTATTGTGCGGTCCCTGGTTACAATCGGGACATACATCTTGCACGTCGGCATCAATCCTAGCTCTGTGGGAATTGAGGCGGCTGCATCTGCCGGAACGTAATTGAGCCAGAACCACTCTGGTTTGCGGGGGGGAGGTCGATTTCTTCAGGTGCAATGGGTGGCGGTCGTTCTCCAAGGACTACATTCACCCGGTAGCCAATTACCGCGTCTGCTACCGTGTCTGCATGAATGTTGTTCAGACCCGCTTGATATGCCGCTTGATCTAGAGGTTCTCTCTTGTAGCGCTGAACCTCACGCTCTAGATCGTGTAGATCTACCTTAAGGCTTCTGGGCGGTGGGTATCTATCCACAAGATGATGATTTGGATGGTTTCTGCGATACAGCCCAAAAGGTAATGCTTAGATAGCATGAAGTTATGTCTTTGCACTGGCAGGATTTTTGTCTCCTGATGGAGGTGGTTCACATGAGAACTGAGGAGACAGTCCGTCGCAGTTCGGACGACGGCATTCTGACAGATCTGAATGTTATTCCACTGCGTGCCACAAAGTTGACGAGACCACACTGGCGCTGCATAACTTACCACAGACCGGCCAATTGCTTTGTACGTGATCAACAAGGTTTCTTTGTCTGCACCCCAAGTGCTGCCAGCGAGTGACTTGAGGACGTTGTTTCTACTTTTGACTTTATTGCAGATTGCTGTGGCATGTAAGAGCTGTCAAATGTGACGCCAAGTATTTTGGGACACTTGATGGTCGGAATCATTTCTCCATCGACCATCACAGTCAGCTCAGTATTCACCTCACGCGTATTTGTAATGAACAGTGTGGCTGAAGATTTGTGGCGGATATCTTCAGATTTCTTGCAGCGAAATATGAGGCAAGCTCGTTGAGGTAGACGTTCAACCTATCGCAGATGTCATCAATGGGTGGGGGGCCTGATGCCATGATCGTACAATCGTCCGCATATGATACGATCTCTATGCCGTCTGGAGGGGGTGGAATGGAGGATAGGTAGAGGTTAAACAGTGCCGGAGATATCACCCCACCTTGGGGAACTCCCTGTTTCACTCTACGGTGTTTCGACTTCTTATCCCTAAATTCCACAAATGACTGGCGACCACACAGATAATTCGCGAACCATCGTTTCAGGCCTGGCTGGAGGGACGTGTTGGCGATGTCCTCAAATAATTTGGCATGGTTGACCGTGTCGAATGCCTTCGATAGGTCTAGTGCCACGAGGACCGTCCTATCACATGGCCTGGGTTGATTGAAGCCACGTGTGCGTGGTGATGGCATGCAAAGCTGTTGTTGTGCTGTGCAGTCTCCGAAATCCATGTTGATGCTCGGCAAATGGAAATTCTCCTACGAGGCTCGGGAGGTGTAATGCCTCAAACGTCTTTGCCACTGATGAGAGAAGGGAGATCGGTCTGTACGACTCCCCCAAACTCGGGTCTTTTCCAGGCTTCAGTAGCGGGATGACTCTGCCCATTTTCCAGACATCGGGAACTATAAGAGTGTACAATGACCGGTTGAGGACAGTGGTAAGGTACTCAGCTCCAGGTGAATCCAGATTCTTCAGCATCAATGTAGAGATTTCGGCGGGGCCCAACTCCTTGGAGGATTTGGCGCCACGGATGACATTCGTAACTTCGCCCACGGTAAATTGTGATGGCTGTTCATCGGCTCGGAGACCACGAATACGGCGAATGTCTCTCCTCCTTGCCCTGTCTCTCTCGGAATGCACAATAAATTGATGGTTGAACAATCTGGCGCGTCTCTTCGGATCGGTCACGGTTATCTCGCCAAAAGTGACTGAGGTCCTGTCGTCCCGTCTACCGGGGTTCGAGAGTGACTTAACAGTGGCCCACAGTTTGTCTACACCGGTGCCTAAGTTACATTACTCCAAGTGTTTCAGCCACAAATTCCGCTTATGTTCGTTGACTACCCTGTTTATTTCCAGATTCAGCTCGCTGATTCTGGCGTTAGCGGGGTCCATAGCACGAATCTCATCACGCTCGTCTGCGAGTACCACTGCTTGCGCCGGGAAATTGGGTCGCACTTGGGGTATTCGACCGGCTGCTGCGTTAATGATGTCTCGGGGGTGCTCACTTGGCCATTAAAGAAGAAATAAGATTCTTGCTCTACTTTCAGAAACATTTCATATGAGACCCATAATGCCATTATCGGTAAAAAATTTGTGTTTGACATTGGGGCGGACCCCAGGGTCTTTGTCCCGAAAATAAGTATAAATTTCCCGAAAAGCAATAAATGTCCATCCCAAATAGCTTTAATATAATAGAGAGGTATTTTGGGGTGGGGCGGCCCCCCATATACATGGCTCTATATTATCGTGATTGGTCTATATATCCATTTGGCGGAATTTGGGCGGTCCCCGCGGCAACCGTCCCCAACAATAGAAACCATGTTTTTTTTTTGGTGACTCTTAGAGTGGAAAAAATTTCGAACTAATCGCATTACCAAACTCCGGGATCTGGTATTTTTGAAATTAGGGTAATGAGAAACGCTTATGATATTGTACCTCGCAAATGTCGCCAACATTAAGAGGTAATAAACACCGCTTTGTTCAATATTCTCGCCAGTATTCGAAAGCGTTCAGCGTCCTAGGCTACAATGGCACGAATTCGATATCCGCATTCAGGGCAAAGTGTCCCCCCCTCCTAAAAAGATATTAGACAGTTAGAGAAGGCGCAGCGGAGTGGGCCCGGTTCGGCTAGTTATCATTAAAAAAGAGATTTTTTTGAATAAACTAGTTTATATAGCCGTTTGTAAAATTCCTTACAATTTAAGAACTTACCTTCTTAATAAACATTTGACACACTATAATGCCCAAAGACCACCAGTCCACGGAGTGAGTATATGCCTCACCCCCTAAAATTTCAGGAGCTGCAAATATACCAAAATAAAAAAGAACAAATTTACTTACCTGCAATAAACAAAGGAATCATAGTACAAAAATAATAGCAACTAAATACAAAAATAAGGGAAAACAAGCTACAACCCTTCTTACCAAGCCTTTTTACCTCACACAAGAGAAACGACTTTAATTTAAATATTTTTTGTTTTTAATATTTTAAAATTGTTTTTGATTTCATTGATTCATTTTTTGTTGCTTTTTTCCGTTTCTTGATTTGTTAAACTATACATTATACAGTGTGTGAGAGAGAGAGAGAGAGGGAATATATACACAGAATATTTGTTGGTTTAAAAACTATAATAAAATTTTCATAAAGTTTTACTTAGACTACAAAAAAATCTCTACATTTCTAGCAAAAAAGAAAATAATAGATCACGTTTAGTTTTTTTTTATAATATATTCATTTATAAATAACATTATCAATCATCAGTTTATTTCTTTTTTTTTTTTTCTTAAAATTTTTTTGAATTAATATTTTTTCTTAATTTTAATCTAGCTGGTATTTTTTTGTTTATCATATTTTTGTTTTAACATTTTAAGCAAATCACATTGAAATATATTCTTTGTTGTTGTTTTTCATTTTTGTTTTTCCTTTTTTTATATAAAGTTTTGCTTTATAAGTAAAAGTACAAAATATACACAGATATTGATGGAGATTGAGAGGAAGGAAAGACTACTCTAGCTTAGGAATTGTTGTTTTTTAAATTTTTGTGTTTCTGTTTTTTTTGTTGTTGTTTTTCTTAATTTATACATAGATTATCAATCACTTTTATTTCATTTTGTTTAAAATTAAAACCTTGTTTACTTTCGTTTTGTTTTCGAGAAAATTAATTTCAGACACAAATATTTATGTATTCATTCAAATTAAGTGCGGAGTTTCTTGAATGTTGTAAATTTGTAATTTGAATTTTGTGTAAAGTTGGTAGTAACATTTGGGGCAATTTTATGAATTTATTTGATCGCATGTTATGTTAAGAAATGATTTTGTTGTAATCAATGGCCCCATTTAAATGGGCGAGAAAAAAAGACTATGGAAAAGAAAAAAGGAAATTGAATTATTAAGCGTGATTTATTATGTAAATTTATTTTATTTTTTTATTTTATTTTATTTCATTTTATCTTATTTTATTTTTTATTTCTTATTTTTTATTTTTTATTTTATTTTATTTTATTTTATTTTAATTGTATTTTATTTTATTTTATTTTATTTATTTTAATTGTATTTTATTTTATTTTATTTTATTTTATTTTATTTTATTTTATTTTAATTGTATTGTATTGTATTGTATTGTATTGTATTTTATTTTATTTTATTTTATTTTATTTTATTTTATTTTATTTTATTTTATTTTATTTTATTTTATTTTATTTTATTTTATTTTATTTTATTTTATTTTATTTTATTTTATTTTATTTTATTTTATTTTATTTTATTTTATTTTATTTTATTTTATTTTATTTTATTTTATTTTATTTTATTTTATTTTATTTTATTTTATTTTATTTTATTTTATTTTATTTTATTTTATTTTATTTTATTTAATTTTATTTTATTTTATATTATTTTACTTTAATTTTATTTTTTTTTTATTTTTAGTAATTTTTTTTTTCAAATTTAAATTTATTTAAAAATTAATTTAATTAATTTCCAAAATTTTTTTTTCATAAAATTGCTCCAAAATATTACGATTTTTCATTTTTTTTACAATTTGTCAATAATTAAAATATAAATCCTACTTAAAGTAAATTTTTCAAAATATGTAATTACAAAACATAAAATTGTTAATATTTAATAATAATAAACACATTACTATGACTACTAACTACTTAGCATGTAAGGATCATTTCATTCATTAGCAATTAAACAAAATTCCTCTTATACTGCTGAAACATTTGAAATATAAATCACAATATATATATATATATATATTTATTTTGTTTATTTAATTTGTTGTTCCATTGAGTGTGGAGTATGATACTATGCATGTTGTTGTTTATTGTGTTAAAATTGAATTGTGTTTTTGTGTACCAGTAGTAATGGTGGATATTTTACTCTTTTTGTAATTAGCAATTATTTGAATTTATTTGGTTTGTGTTGAAGTGATTAAAACATTAATCAAAACTTTTAATAACATGTTTTAATTTTGATTAAAATTTTAATCATTTTATAAAATATATCTCTAACCATAGCTTTATTAAATATGGTAACTGTGTATGTAGTAGCTTGGTGTTTTTTTATATTATTATCAGTTTTTTGATATCATAATTTATTAATTTTTATTCACATTGGAATTTTTATTTTGTTTTATCATAGTTCATGAAAGAAAATAATTTGAAATTTTGAAGCAAACAATTGATTGATTGAGAGGTTTCCCTTTTAACATACTGTGCAATTATGTTACAGCTGTAGGATTACTTTAGGGACCATTTTCACAATGTCCGATTAAAATTTATGTTATCAATATATGCACATATATCGATTTCTCGATAACTTAATGAAAATCTACTTGTGTGAGGGAGAAAATTCGTTAAAATAGTAGTTCTTTTTCCAATGATGGTTGCGAAGTAATGATTCTAAGTGGTCTAAACCTAGCAAAATCAAGGCTAATTTTGGTTCCTTGTTCATTTCAACTGAGGACACCTTGCATGATATCACCTGCAGTAGTTAATGCATAGGGCAAGTATCTCGCCATTGTAGAAGACAACAAAATACTTTAAAGAGACATAGAATAGCATAGAAAAAGGTTCCTCCTAAATATTGACGACCACCCAACACGAATAAAGGGCCATTATTTTTGAATTTGAAGCTGGAATGTACAGAGAAAGTGCAGTATATGCACTGGCAGGTGTACTAGAAAAGTACAACGCCGACATTACCGAATTACAGGAAAAGTGCAATCCCATGGCAGCCGGTTGTACGTACCGAATTGACCCGTGCCTTAATCGGCAAGGGTTGCGGCCTCGGTACACAACACACTGCTACAACAGCAACAAAAAGTGCGACAGATTGAGAGACTGCAGTCATACCAACACCGAAAGGTGACACTTTTTACTCCAGCTGTCATGATACGAAACGTGAGTTTTTGCTTTTGTGGTTAGCCAGAACCTGACCTGACAATTCTTAGGTGTGATCTTGGACAGGAAACTGAATTGGAAGTGTACTGAGTGGGCTCACAGATGTTAGGCACTATGTAGAAGGGCCGTAGGCTCGAAATGGGGCCTGAATCCTAGGAAAGTCCACGGGCTCTACAGGAGCGTGATTAGACCAATACTTACTTACGCCTCAGTAGTTTGGTGGACTGCTATGGAGAACAAGTGCAACGTAAGGATAATACAACAGGTTCACAGAACATGTTGTCTTGACATAGGGCATGTGGCGATGAGGACCACGCCCATTAGGGCACCGAACATCTTTACCAACAGTAAAATTGCCATAAGGGCAATAACAACCGGGACGATAAGGTCACGAACAGTTTTGCAGAGCAAAAAGGAGATTAACGCCTTCTCTGAGGATGGCAAAATCCGCATCGTTTGGGTGCAGGGCCATAACGGAGTAAGGGGAAATGAAAGAGCAGACGATTCGGCAGTGAAGGCCAGAGGACTGCCGTCAATAAACTTAGATTAAACTGATTTTTACTTCTCATTTTTGTTTGAAATATAGGTGATGGGAAATTAACGATAGTATCGATACTATCGATATTTATTAATAGAAATATCGAAAATACCGAATGTTGCGATTATCGATAGTTTGCCAGCTCTACCAAGCACGGAATAACTATGAGCACCACATGGGTTGTAAGTAGAGCTGGCAAAATATCGATGGCACTATCGATATTATCGATATTTAGTTTCCTGCCTGAATATCGATTGATAATTTTCCGATGGATGCTATCACAAAAGTTAATTTTTTTCTTTGCAAAACTAAACAAAAATAAGCAATCCGTCAGTGAATGTATCCTTTAAGATAGATTGCGCCTATAGAGGGCGCAATTTTCATCCGATAAGACTAACATTTTGTACAATGATTTCACTCATGAGTTGGAATTCACTTTATTGCCAGCATCAGTAAGGGAAAAAACACCGCTGAAAGTTGTTCTGATGTTCACGTCGGAATTTGAACCCAGGCGTTTGGCGCGATAGGCGGACATGCTAACCTCTGCGCCACTGAGGCCTCCAAAAAAAATCATTTCTCAATCTATGGAAAACGCAGTGAAAATCCGCACTTGGGTACAAAACGTCTTTTCCTTGCTACGACCAATCCCATAGCAGACGGTTGGTTGTACGTACCGGGTTAACAAGACAGTCCTTCAATGGCTGGGCTGCCGCCTTAGTGCTCCAACGACCACGAATGTCAATATGCTACTGATGCCAAAATCCAGCACAAAGAGCAGCCTTGGTCCACCAGGAGAAGTAACAGAAGAAAGGGAAAGAGGAAAAACTTCTATTTCGCGTAAAGAACGAAACGAAAATACATTAGGTTGAGCTAATTCAAATGTTTAGGAATCAGAACGAAACCGAAGGCTAGGTTTTAGGCACATTCTGCTGCAAAAATAAAGAAGGAAAGCGACACAAAGCGCAACCCTGTGCCAGAAGCAACGCATCAGACAAAGGAGAGATAACGAAAGAAAGGAAACGAGTAAAACGTCTATTTCGCAGTAAGAAGAACGAAACGAAAACACATTAGGTTGAGCAAATTGAAATGCTCAGTAATCAGAACGAAACCGATGGCTTGGGGTTAGGCACATCCTCCGGCGGAGATAAAGAAGGAAGCTATTGGCCATTCTATTGATATATATATCGCAAAATCTTCTCTTGGTTTTGCAAAAGCCTCCCCCAAGAAAACCAGAGTTGGACCAAAAGTTTTTTTCGTTGTCACACCCACATTTGCATGTTGAGGTAGCGATACTCGTCATGTGCCTGTAGGTGAGTAAGTTCGTTCCGACCAATACGACCGATCGCATCTGGAACATGATGATCATTGGTTATTTCAAAGCGCCAATAACATCTAAAACAGGAAAAAGAAAGTACAAGCGAACCTAGACTTTATTAGGAATCAAAATCAAGTTCGAAAGTACCATTAAATAATTACACATCAAACCGAAGGTTTTGGTACACATCCTTCAGCAGAGAAATTTCATCAAAATCGGATTAAAAATGCTCCTTTTATGAGATCAATACTCCATATCGGGAGATCGGTCTCTATGGCAGCTATATCCAAATATGGTCTGATCTGAACGATATTCAACAAAAAGGTTAAGAGGGGTACCAGAACTCGCTGTGCCACATTTCATTGAAATCGGATCAAAAATGCTCCTTTTATACGCTCATTACACGATATAGGGAGATCGGTCTATATGGCAGCTATATCCGAATATGGTCCGATCTGGACCACATTTGACAGGAATGGGTAGGGGTCTACCAGAACTATTACCAATTTTTTGCCTCAAGACTTTAAGTCTGGAGATCGGTCTATATAGTGGCTATATATAACTAAAAGCCGATTTTATGAGATCAGAAGATCAGGTTTATACACAAAGCATACGAAATCATCAAAAATTGTTTGGAAAATAGTTTTGTGTTCAAGATATCGGCAAAATCATAAATACCCAAATAAATACCCAACAAGTAAAAAGGCGTTAAGTTCGGCCGTGCCGAACTTTGGATACCCACCACCTCGGTTATATATGTAAACCGCCTTTCGTCAAAATCCGGCGAAGAATGCATACCTTATGCCTCACAGCAGCTATATCGAAATATGTTCCGATTTGGACCAAACACTAATAAGAACAAGTCAGTGTTCAATAGTGTATAACAAAATATTGGTCTTTTTAGTACCTATAACTAAAAATAAACCGATCTCAACCATATACAACACGGTTGTCGAAAACCCAACATAAGTCAATGTGTCGAATTTCAGTGAAATCGGACTATAAATGCGCCTTTTATGGGGCCAAAACTTTAAATCGAGATATCGGACTATGTGACAGCTATATCCAAATATGGACCGACTTGGGCCAAGTTGCAGAACAATGTCGAAGGGCCTAACACACCTCACTGTCCCAAATTTCGGCGACATCGGACAATAAATGCGCCTTTTAAGGGCCCAATACCTTAAACCGAGATATCAGACTATATGACAACTATATCCAAATATGGACCGATCTGAGCCAAATTAAAGAAGAATGTCGAAGGGCCTAACACAACTCACTGTCCCAAATTTCATCAAAATCGGATAATAAATGTGGCTTTTATGGGCCTAAGTATTAAATCGGCAGATCGGTCTATATGGCAGCTATATCCAAGTCTGAACCGATCGGGGCCACATTGCAGATGTATGTCGAGGGGCTTAACTTAACTCACTGTCCCAAATTTTGGCGACATCGGACAATAAATGCGCCTTTTATGGCCCCAAAACCTGAAATCGAGAGATCGGTCTATATGGCAGCTATATCCAAGTCTGAACCGATCAGGGCCAAATCGCAGAAGTGTGTCGAGGGGCTCAACTTAACCCGCTGCCCCAAATTTCGGGGACATTGGACAATAAATGCACCTTTTATGGACCCAAAACCTTAAATCGGGAGATCGGTCTATATGGCAGCTATATCCAAATCTGGACCGATGAGAGCCAAATTGAAGAAGAATGTCGAAGGGCCTAACATAACTCACTGTCCCAAATTTCAGCAAAATCGGATAATTAATGTGGCTTTTATGGACCCAAAACCTTATATCGAGAGATCGGTCTATATGGCAGCTATATCCCAATATGAACCGATCTGAGCCAAATTGAAGAAGAATGTCGAGAGGCCTAACATAACTCACTGTCCCAAATTTCGGCGACATCGGACAATAAATGCACCTTTTATGGGCCTAAGATACTAAATCGACGGATCGGTCTATATGGCAGCTACATCCAAGTCTGAACCGACCGGGGCCAAATTGCAGAAGTGTGTCGAGGGGCTTAACTTAACTCGCTGCCCCAAATTTCAGCGCCATTGGACAATAAATGCATCTTTTATGGGCCCAATACCTTAAATCCAGAGATCGGTCTATGTGGCAGCTATATCCAAATCTGGATCGATCTAAGCCAAATTGAAGAAGGATGTCGAAGGGCCTAACACAACTCACTGTCCCAAATTTTGGCAAAATCTGATAATAAATGCGCCTTTTATGGGCCCAATACCTTAAATCGAGAGATCGGGCCTAGCATAACTCACTGTCCCAAATTTCAGCAAAATCGGATAATAAATGTGGCTTTTATGGGCCTACGACCCTAAATCGGCGGATCGATATATATATAGGGGCTATATCAAGATACAGTCCGTTATAGCCCATTTTCGAACTTAACCTGCTTATGGACAAAGAAAGGAATCTGTGCAAAATTTCAGCTCAATATCTCTATTTTTAAAGACTATAGCGTGATTTCAACAGACAGACGAACGGACATGGCTAGATTGTCTTAGATTTTTACGCTGATCAAGAATATATATATGCATTATAGGGTCGGAAATGGTTATTTCGATGTGTTGCATACGGAATGACAAAATGAATATACCCCCCCATCCTTCAGTGGTGGGTATAAAAAACATATTTATTGGGTATTTACCAAATAAATGCCCAAGCGTTGGGTATTTACCCGGTAGAAACCCATCTCTAGGTATTCATCGTCATCACAAGAAACACAGCTGAGGGGTACCGGGCGAGTCCACAGTTTGCGTATACGGATAGCAGCTGTAACTGCAGTTTCGGACAATCGAGTGATATCGAGTGGAGAGTCTCAATGAGAGGCTGTTGCTTAAATAGTGAGTGCCTGTAGTACTTGTTATGGCCATAATGTTTCCGCGGCGATCGGTTCTATGTACAGGAACTACAGGCTTGCTTATACACACATATGGTTGTTGTTGTTGTTGTTGTTGTTGTAGCAGTATGTTATGCACT